>NC_084587.1:44250016-44502516 GCF_033807715.1 Cololabis saira
GCTTAAGCAGGTGCTCTGCTTGCAGCTGCCGCTCCTTCAGGTTTAGATGAGTCAGCTTGAGGAGTTCAGGTGTCGTGTGAACACCGTTAGAATTCATTTTGAAGTTTTTCTGATCATTTGGGCCGATAAGGAACTGGGTCTGATTCCATGTCCAGGAGTAAATAACAATTCTGGTGCCTTCATGGTATCAGATATCAATATTTTGCAAACTGCTTAATCAGAGTTAGAAATTTAAGAGCCCTGCGCCCCCCCAGAATGCTTATATCTACATTTACCCACATGCACTCATTTATGCAGAAGCACTTAAGAGTTTATGCACTGAAATCAGGTCTTGTGTCAAGTTCTGGCAGCCTGAGCTGATCCTCTTCACTAAAGCTGTGCTCTCGCTGCTCTTAGATCGTTGTGTTTCTTATGTAAATCTGTGTGACACCACTGCTTTCGCTGCCATAACCTTCATTTTCTCTGCATTGCAAAGCCGTGGCTCTTCCCCTCAGTTATCTCCTATGACGTGTTTGTAATATTCTCTCTTAACTCCAAGGCCTGGTAAAAGTTCACGATCCTTCACGTACAAAACCCATTGTTTGGTCAACATTTTTTGATTCAGTAATACGTGCAAAATATCAGATATCAGATGTTTTGGGGGCAGTATGCAATCACAGAATCAAAAATACAACCGTGTACAACATGATATCAATTTGGGAGAGGAAGTTATTGTTTTACTTTTGTTGCTGTCACAGCAGAGAAGATAATACCAGCACCATCAGAGATAGTAGGTCAGGCCATTAAAAAAAGTGTTGTTATGATAAGAGATTTGTAGATACATTAAATTGACCACGAGCAACAGTAACATGTTTTTCATGTGTCCTCTACAACCAGTGACCTGATTCTGTCAAAGAGGACTAAAATGACTGACAAAATGGGGAAACGAAAGAGAAGACAAGACAGTGATGGGTGCAGATTGTTGACTGTGTGGTGTGTTTTAGTGTATGCGAATGGCCCAAGTAGTAATGGCCCATCAACGTTGCTGCTGCTGCTGCTTACTACTGCCAAAAAGCTCTGTGAACTTTCTACATTTTTAAGCATCTTCTTCTAGTGACTTGGCTTTCTTTTGTTTGAACTTTTCCCATCCACCTTTCTCCTAACGTTTTCTGCTTGCCATCTTTGAGAGACACTAACATTAGTCTGCTTTGTTGGTTTTTAGGCCTATGTTCAATAAATTATCGTCTTAGCGCCACCTGAAATATTTGGTTATTTAATAGGGATAACGGCCATAGACCGGATGCCTGTTCTGGACTTTTCCAGAATGCACAGACTACCAGTCCGCCCCTGTGTGTTGGTTTAATAGATACATATCGATTACATAAAAGTAGCATGTATTAAACTATATGTATAGAAATATACAAACATGTTTGTTTACATGCTCATACATACAGTACGTAAATATAAAAATATAAAGTAATATACATGCAGTCAAATATACAGTCAGCTATACATAGTATGTCAATTTATGTGTATATACATATTAACTCAATTAATTCGACTCTTGGAGTTAATGTATTGTAACAATTCATATTTGTTGTTTGCAGTCTTTTGCCGTTTGCACGGTGTCAGGGGCTCTGATTCCTCAAATCCTTTTAATCTAAACTTAGCTTGTTTTCTGATACTATAATACTATATCTGGTAAACTTCTGTTTTCAATTGAGCACTTCCACATTTTCTCTTCTGTAACCTTCATCGTCAATGATACACTTTCTGTCTGTTAGTCTCTTAGCATGGCCTCCTCCTATTCCACCATTTCTCCCTCTTACTGCTCTGTGTATGAAATGTTTAGTTGTTCCTCTGCCTCCTGTAGTGAAGACGGTAAGTGTCTGACGCGTTCTTTGTTTGTAGCATTGCAGGCGAGGCTCAGTGAGTTAGAAGTCTGGTTCCGCAACTAGACCATAGTATGGTAGACTTGGCAGCTAGTCAGGCTAAAGTAGCGGTGGCCTGACCTAGAGTAGGTGCTGTTAGCCACTCCCCTGCAGCTGCCGAGCATCCGGACAGTCAGGGTGTCTGGGTTATGGTTCGGACGAAGCGTAGTCCTAAAAGGCACATGGAACTTGCTTCACGTCTCTCACCATTTCTTTCCCCACTCAGCGACACACCCGCTGAGAACCGATCTTGGTGATTGGCAAATCTATTTTGAGACATGTGAGGCCGACATCAGCTGCCATAGTTAGGTGCACCCCAACAAGTGACATTGAAGTAAATTGGAAGCTGCTGGCTTCAAAGTAGCCAGCAGCTACTCAGACCCGTCGCCAGACCTCAGTCTTAAGGGGGGCATATCAACTGCATGGGAGGGCACCATTACTTCAACCATATATTCGTGCAGCACTGATACACGTAATCATCACGTTAAACATAACCAACAGCAAATATGACCCGCTATATACCCTATATAGCATAATTCCTCGCAATTTCAAGCATAACATCAAAGCAGTATCCACAAAACATTGAAGCAATATCCACAAAACATTGAAGCAATATCCACAAAACACTTGACTATGCAACATAGATGTAACACCAGAATCGTCTCTCAAACTGAAAAAGCACCACGGCGAGTGCATTTTAAGACAGTCAACAGAAGGATATGCATTTCCATTACGCACACGCACGCGCACGCACACATATACACACAGGCACACGCAATTTGATCCAACTTTTAGTGGAGGCAGCGCTGTCCTCTTATTAGTCCATCCTGTGTCAGTACAGCGGGAGGCGGCGTTTTCTCCGAGCTGAACCTCCTCATCAATGAATCCTTCCACTGGATTGCTGCTCCGAAAACATGTTTTTGAGCGTGGAAAATGAGTTTTCACATACTACTGTGGAAGCTCCTAAAGTTAGGGCAAGGGTGTATGCTGTGACAACAGTCGGCATAGCCTGGAGAGCACAGTTGAATGTGCGAAGGATGTTGGCTATTGTCCATTTTCCATCTTTGGGGGGGACCAGAGTGTCGGCCATTTTCTTCGCCAAGAACTCACGGGCCACAGCATATTCAGATTCAACCACATCAGCTCCAGCTAATTCCAGTAGAAGGGTTACCTTTGATGGGTCAAGGAAATTATTCTCGGCCTCTGGATCCAGAGCACCAGTGCGCCTATGAGCTCGCTGCTGCGCTCTCCAAAACGCGCATCCATCTCTCCTTGCACAGCATCGATGACACTGTGAAATAACCTCTTGAACTCTGTCTTTTCGTCTAATTCACTTTGTGCTTGCCCAATGGTTTCTTCAACTGCAAATTCATGGAGGTTCTTGTTAACTGTGCATCTTCTCTTGCTTGGACCGGGGCCGGTCACTGGCAGCCTCGCTGGCTGTGCCTGGAGGAGCGCAGAGATCCCATAGCGCAGCAAATTCACTTTCTGTGCGCAGTGTCTTCACACAGTCAGAAGCGCTATTCACAAGTGTCACTGCAGTGAACAAGTCCATATCTTCGGCTTGTAGTAGTTTGTTTGGCGGCTTGAAAAGTGACAACAGTTTCATGACAAGGTGCGCAATGAACAGAAAACTGTGCTGCGTAATGGCACGAAGAAACCCCGTTTCCTCGACGCGTACCTCCGCTCCAAGGCCTCGTGTATTCTCCACCTCAGTCAGTAATGTGAATATGTTCACCACAACTTTGACCGTTGCCAAGTGGCCAGTCCAACTCTGGTCCAAGAGACGTTTCAGGGTCTCGCCTTTGTACAACAAAGTTGGCTTCCTGATGAAGTTGTACAGCATGTTGCATACTCCAAAAAAATCCTCCACAGTTGCTTCACTGGACATAGCATGAATCACAACCAGATGAAGCTGGTGATTAAAGCAGTGAATATATGGTATGATATGTTGTATAGGTGATCGTCGGTGGAGTTTTAAACCACATTCGTATATCCATTATGGCAATTAAATAAAAAGACAGCGAAAACTAGACCGCAGATTCATTCATTCATTCGAATTGCGCGGTAACAGGTTATTGACGTAGGCTACGTCAAATACGTAATCTGACGTTTTGGCCGTTGCAGTGTAAATTTCCCAATCAAACATAAACAGACCATTCTTCCATTATATTTTTAATATTTTAGTGATAAAGAAAGCAACATTAGTATTTTTAACAAAAAAATAATAAAATAAACATTTAAAAAATGTTTGTTTGTTTTTTACGTGCCCCAAGTGGGGGGGCACACCTGTGGCTATGGGCGGGTCCGGCCCCCTATGGCCCGCCCATAGCGACGGGTATGCAGCTACTAATCATAAATTCAGTAAAGGTATCGTACATGTCAGTGCTAATGACGCCCGTTTATGCCAGTTATTAAGATCCAAGTCTCTATTAGTAAACGATCTAATTACAGAGACCAGGAGTCATTTTTTCTATTTATCAGAAACAAGGCTACAGGAGGAAGAGTATGTTAGTTTAAATGGCTTGACGCTGCCCAGTTACTTTAATTATCATATTCCCCAAAGGATGGGCCAAGGTGGAGGAGTAGCGGCCAGCGGCGTAGCTATAGACAGTGCAGGCAGTGCAGCTGCACTGGGGCCCGGCACGCCAGGGGGCCCGTCACGGGCCCATGATGAGTGCGAGCGGGCCCCGTAAATAACTTGTGACTAGAGAAGTCCTACATGAGCCCCATTCACACGTCATTAACGTAACCGCCTCAATGGGAGGACAGCCCGCACTCGCGGTAATTTATACATCATCTCTTCTAATATGTATTGTACACGTTCATCTGGGTCATGGTGTCACCACTTCGGTTGGAGAAAAAGTCAATGAATCACAGTATTAGTGTACTTTATGTTATTTTATATAGAGAAAATATAATAACACTGACACAAACTCAAAACGTGATGAAAAAAGATATATCACGTTATGCAGAGATGAATTATGGGTAATATGTGTATGCTGCATGTCGAGTCGACCAATCAGGCAAGACGAGATTAACCGGCGGGAAATTCAGAAATTTGAAATGTAAACATAGAGCGGAGCGAGAGACGAGAGCGAAACAGACAGAAAGAGTGATAGAGAGAGAGAGAGAGAGAGAGAGAGAGAGAGAGAGAGAGAGAGAGAGAGAGAGAGATGCTATTGTTTGTCTCTCTGTCTCATCATGCCATTTAAACATAAAAGCGGATCCAAAAAAAGACAGGAGAAAAGACAACAAGAGGAGAGGATTTCCAAGCTGCCTAAATTAGATGCGTTTGGTTTTTGCAAGCCCCGCCAGGCCGCCGTGCACAGCAGTACCGACTCCGTGTGCTGTACCGACACTGCATCTAAACCACCACCATCAGAGTGTCAGCAACCATACCATACCAAACCATATCGTTTCACTGAGTTCATTAGCCTATGTGATTTGTGTATGTTAAACTGTGTGCTTCTGCTTCTGCGTGGTTTGTGCGCAAATTGGGCATGGTGTTGGTGCCTATTGCCGTTTTGTTTTTAATAGGATTAATTCCTTGCCTCTTGTTCAAAGAGGAGTGCAGTTGTAATTATTTTTGCTTTAAACGGCTGCTTTATTCTATAGATTATCGAAATTAGCGATGATCACCTAAACAGACTAGTGCACTTCTGGTGTTTATACAAATTTGTATGTGCTAAAAATGCGGGGTTGTACAATGACAATAAAGCACTTTCATTTACTGTAACTTAAAATAGCTTGCGTTGTTTGCTCATTTCAGCACCACAGACAGTAGACAGCTCCATATACCTGCTTTTTGTCACAGCGCACTCTTGTGACTCCATTATGCAACAGCCAAAAATAGAATTCACATTTGTAAAAAATATCCATTGGAGAACGAGAACTTAGAACTAATTTAAAGTTAAAAATATATATATCTGTAAGAATCACTTCTTACAGCAGCAAAGACGCTGGTCAATACAGCACAGCTGTAGCCTATAATGTATTGAAGGTGGAGAGGCGGAGCTCCCAGCATGCAACGGGTAATTGAATGAGGTTTTATTTTATTTTATTTTATTACTTTTTGTTTTCTACTGATTGTAAAGTGAATGTGCAGCGATGTATTAATGTTGATATAAACTTTTACTCAGCAAGTGAAGGTTTCAGTGGATAAGAGTCACCGCACGCTTATGATATTAAAGTCTAGTCTAGCCACCGTGAGTGAGTAGGTCTATTCAGTTAAAGACGTTGTCCTGCAGTTTGCGTCTCAATGTACAGTGCGACATACTAAAGGGCCCGTACATCGGTCTTGCACTGGGGCCCGTAAGACATAACGTTCCGCCACTGGTAGCGGCGATCTCTAACTTCAGTCTTCAAATAAAATCTAAACCTGAATGCGATTATAATAAGTTTGAAAGCCTTACGCTTAGTCTAAAACCGAGCTGGAAATCAGAGAAGCTAGTTTTGTTAGTACCGGCCCCCCTGCTGGTGCTTATCTAGAGTTTCTGTCTGAGTTTTCAGATTTCCTATCTGGTTTATTGATTAGTACAGACAAAGTCATCATAGTGGGTGACTTTAACATTCATATGGATGTTGACAGCAATAATCTTAAATTAGCTTATAATTCTCTTCTATAATCAATGGGTATCTCACAAAACGTGGACAAACTGACGCACTGTTTTAATCATACCCTCGATCTCTTTCTCACCTACGGTGTTGAATCTGATGATCTGTTGGTGTCACCTGTAAACTCCCTTTTATCCGACCATTATTTAATAACGTTTGAATTTAATATTGTCGATGTTGAAGTACAAAATAGAGGTATTACTTTAGCAGATGTTTGTCTGATGAAGCTATTTCTAAATTTAGGGAGGCCATTACTCATCTTACGACAGTGGAAAATAGTGAAGTAGTCGAGGCCAGTGACCTGGGTTCTGCCTCTGCCGATGTTGATTTCCTTGCTAGTAACACTGTGGATTTGTGCAGCTTTAGATGAAGTTGCTCCTTTGAAAAGCAGGGTTTCTAGCCTCTAACTCCCTGGTATTAATTAAGATATCCGCATGTTGAAACAAAACACGCGTAAAATGGAAAGTAAGTGTTACTCTTGTAAGTCTGTAGACTCCTATCGTGAATGGAAACATATTCTAATAGTTTATAAAAAAGCCATTCGCAAAGCCAGAACAGCTTATTATTCAACGTTGATAGAGGATAACAAAAGTAACCCACGTTTTCTGTTCAGCACTGTAGCCAGGCTGACAAAGAGTCACAACTCTGTTGAGCTGTGCATTCCTGCAGCTCCCGGGCATCCCGTTGCTGCTTCCACCTGCCTGCCAACCCCCCCCACTCTGGTCATCCCGCTGCTGCTTCCACCTGCCTGCGGTCCCCCACCCCCCTCTGGGCATCCCGCTGCTGCTTCCACCTGCCTGCGGTGCCCCACACCCCTCTGGGCATTCCGCTCCTTGTTTAGTTTAGTTTTATTTAGCACATACAATAAAAATAACATCACACAAATAAGTGCAGTTAAAAAAAAACTGTGCAGGGAGGAGCGAGCAAGCCAGTAGGCTTATGAGGAGCCCCCACCTAATAACATTTTTCAATATAGTTATGAGGATGCAAAATATAAAATCCATCCATCCATTATCTATACCCGCTTTATCCTTTGCAGGGTCACGGGGGTGTGCTGGAGCCTATCCCAGCTATTTTCAGGCGAGAGGCAGGGGTTACACCCTGGACAGGTCGCCAGTCCATCACAGGGCCACATAGATACACACAACCAGACACACTCACACTCACAGGCAATTAACCTACTACGCATGTTTTTGGACAGTGGGAGGAAACCGGAGTACCCGGAGGAAACATCAAGGACTGGATGTCCACAAATCTTTTGTCACTAAATTCCAATAAAATAGAGGTTATTATCTTTGGTCACAAACACCTTAGCAAGGGATTGGATGGTGATGGCCTCCAGTACTACTATGCAAAACATTGGTGTCATTTTTTTATCTGGATTTGTCATTTAAACAGTATATTAAATCAGGTTTGTAAGACATTGTTTTTCCATCTTCGTAATCAGAATCAGAATCAGAAGCTTAGTTTTTTTGGGGGAGGGCACGATGGCGCAGCTGGTAGTGCAGCCGTCTCACAGCAAGAAGGTCCTGGGTTCAATTCCCGCTGGGGACGCTGTGGGCGTGAAGTGCGTGTTAGTTCCCCCATGACTTCACTCCTCAGGTTAAGGCACAGTACATCCAAGTGATCGCCGCAACTTCATGGCGCTCGAAACCCGGAGACTGTTGGGGGGGTGGCTGATAAGAGAGAGGGGCCGAGGAAGGCGTTGAGTTGAGGGAGGTGTGGTTATCAGTAAGTGTGTGTGTAGCGATAAGTCGTGAATTTCGCTCAGCCAATGTCCTTGATGTTATCAGGCGGCTCGGTACAGTTCTGAAAACAGGGGTCCACAGATGTTCGTGGGAGAGGGAGACTAACACTAACCCTGTTAGTGAGGGCAGAGTCACCTTGTTTACATTCCACCAGAAAGATTGTGACTAGAGCCAACCACCAAACCGCTCTGTCAAGGCCAGATTATAGAATCAACAATTATATTGCAAAAAGTCTCTGGTTCATCAATGGCGACTCCAATCAGACGAATTTGTGATCAATTTCCACCAAGCCGAGCTTCCAACTTCTCCAAGGCCTTATCCATCTTGCCAATGAGCTAAAAGACCGCCGCCAGCCTGCGATTCTGTTCGAGAATCGCATCCAGCTTACGGCTTTGCTCCCCCAACATTAAAGTCTGAGCGTTGATTGCCTTGCTTGACCCTTCAGCCATGTCCGGCAGCTCTAAAAGAGCCAAAACAGCTGTCGACGACTTACGCATTTGTCGGTAGACCAGGAATCCCCCTCCTCCTATCAAGAGGATGATCAAGAGAAATCCTGCTATCATAAATCCAATTATGAAGGCATCTTCAACGTCCTCGACAGACAGAATCGCCAAGCACAATGGTTTCCAGTATTTGTAGGAATCCATTGTGTATCCAGCAAAAATTGTCCCATCGGGGCAAGAGGGGTCCCTTACCCCCTGTCTTCTTGTCGCAAAAATTTGGTCAATTGTGGTGAGAGACCAGTTAATCAATTCCATGATTGTATAGTTTCGGAGGAGTGAAAAGAAGAGACTCTGAAGACGAGACAAAGAAAGCAGTAGCAGGGCAGATAGATAAGGGAGAGGAGCAGAAAAAGCGTCCGCCTTCGTCGAGAGCTGGAAGAATAAACACTCTTAAGTTACTGATAACCAGGGATCACGACTTCACACAGTTCTGAACCGCTCTTAGTCCTACTGATCACTGCTCACGGGCTCACGTCTCCTCTGGGATCCTGATCGGGTGCCTGCGGGTTTTGTCGACTGGGGCCGTCCCTTCCCCTGAAACGGATTAGACAGCGGCGGGGCCGCCTCGTGCCGGGCCCGCCTCGTGCCGGGCCGTGGTTCCGGACCAACGGAGGCTCACACGCATTCCTAGGCGCGGCGGGGGGACCGGTCTCTCCTGCCGTGCTTCCCTGCTCGCCGGTCGCCGACGCGCTGCCGTCCAGGCCCCGGGAAAGCTCACAACCGGGTGAGATGCCGGCCGTCCATCCCGATCCCTGCGCGGTCAGCAGACAGGGGGCTCGGAGCGGGGAGGGGGGCTTCGGTCGGAGCGTTCAGTCGCAGCTGTGTCCCAATCTGATTGCCAGGAGCGCGTGGGCGTCGTGAGCTCGGATCTGCAAAACTTAAAGAGGACAGAGTTTAGTTGGGAGCCGGAGCCTCCCGGAGACCGCTGCTCCGTGGACCGCAGGTCCAACGGAGTGGCCCGATCCGATGCGGGCCTTACACCTCCCCCCAGCCGGGGGGAGAAAAGGAGATGGGCTCTTTGGCCCGCAGCCAAAGATCCAGCTGCTCAGGACGGAAGGTTGGTCGGAAGGGGGAGAAAAAGGGAGCAGCTGCAGAGTTTTGATCCTACGCGCGCTGCGGTGACGTCATCGATGCCTCGCTCGGGATTGGGTGCGTGTCGCTCTCAGGCGCCGCCCCATCCCACAAGGCATGCTGGGATTGTAGTTCATGGCACAGTGGCCATTCTAGGAGGCACATTAAGCGGGTTTCAGGCAAAGGGGGGGTTGCTGGTATTTATAGCTTTTGGGTCTGTTCAAAGAGGCAGTACACCCCCCTCCGGGGCCTGGTTTTCGGGCTCCGCTGCGTCCGGCTTTGATCCGGGCCATGCAGCGGGGGTCGTAAACGGACTATCTCGAGCCAGGTTGAGATAACCAGAAGTTAGCAGCAGGGGGTCATAAACTCTGACTTCAGGAAGAAGGGCCGACGTCTGGCTTTACTGGTCTTCATAATCCTGAAACTGTTCCTATACATTTATAAGTTCAGAGTTCACATGGGCATATGGGCGACGCCCAACACTAGATTACTGTAATGTATCGTTAGCATGATTTCAGTTAAGGAGGCTGACACCCCTTCCAACTTTAAAACCAAATTTAAAACATTTCTGTTTAGTAAAGCCTATAGTTAGTGTAAACTCTAGTGTGTTAGGGCCAGTAGACATAGCTGGAGCTACAGGACAAGACTGGAGCAGTTCGTCTTAAATAGATTCATTGTAGATATGCTGCTATAGACCTATGCTGCAGCGGGACACCAACATGATCCACTGACTGGTGCCCATCACCCCTCCTTCTTTCCTCTTCTTCTCTTTCCTTCAGATCCCTCAGTTATTAATGAGAAGTATCTCGTAACCATCATTGTTCTCCATTGTTCTTATAGTTTGTACAGACAGAGGGAAGCAAGCAGTGGGATGGTCAGAGGGTGGGACTGCAGGGCAGGATGCAGCTCCTGAAGCTTTTATCTGCAAACATGTACAGAAGAGAAAAGGAGAGGGCAGACCAGCACAACAGATGTCTGTTGGATACCTGCTGATATTCTGACCTGCAGTCCCGCCCTCTCACCACCTCAGTGTCACATCCATTTATATAGTCATCCTTATTATGCACCAACCTACCAAATCAAACTGAAGTAGTTTTTTTGGACCAAAAGAAGAGTGTTTATTAGTCAGTACACAGCTTAGGTTATTACAGCTACAAACCACTGATGAGGCCCGGAATCTAGGTGTAGTCATGGACTCAGACCTGAAACTTCAAAGATAAATTAAAATACTTACAAAGTCGGCCTTCTATCACCTGAACATCTCCAGGATCAAAGGACTAAGGTATCAGCAGGACCTTGAAAAAGTAATCCATGCGTTTATCATCAGTCAAACTGATTACTGCAACAGTGTCTTCACAGGTCTGCCTAAAATGTCAATCCGACAGTTGATCCAGAAAGTTGCTTCCTGGGTTCTAACAAGAACTAAGAAAGTTGATCACATTGCTCCAGTTCTGAGGTCCTTAAACTGGCTCCATGTACCTCAGAGAATAGACTTTAAACTACTTGTACTAGTTTATAAATCACTGAATTGTTTAGGACCAAAATAGATCAAGGACTTGTTGCTGCCATATGAATCATCCAGACCTCTCAGGTCTTCTGGTTCAAGTCTGCTCTGTGTCCCAAGAATCAGAACCAAACATGGAGAAGCAGCATTTATCATTTAGTTCCATACTCCACTGGAACAAACCCTCAGTTCCTTTAAATCAGGGGTGTCCAAAGTCGGTCCTTGAGGGCCGGTGTCCTGCATGTTTTAGTTGTTTCCCTGCATCGACACACCTGATTCTAATTAACGGTCGTCACCACCTTGTCATCAAAGTCTGGATAGTTCTATTGATGACCAAGCTCCTTGTATCACGGTTTGATAAAAAAGGGACACATCTAAAACATGCAGGACTGCGGCCCTCGAGGACCGACTTTGGAAACCCCTACTTTAAATCAACGACACTGCACTGTAACTTTTTTTTCTCCTCTTCACTTTTCATATTTCTATTATGTAAAGCACCTTGAATTCCCTTGTTGCTGAAATGTCCTATGTAAATAAATGTGCCTTGCCTTTATCCACTGCTTTGAATGTTTGTTATTTAATTTTCATTCAGAAAACCTTGTTGTATATCATGTATATGAATAAGAGTGATAATGCAAAGATGAGATTTTTGTTTAGCTTTCTACTTTGGTAAGAGATCAACCTTCAGCTAACTGGAGCTTGATCATGTTTAGCGGTGCCAGAGTCCAAAATCTCGCCTCATGCTGTTGACTGCTAAAGCTAACAGAACAAGCTCTCTGCCAGAACACCGCGGTGCCTCTGTTATAGCCGAGTACTTATAGAGGGAGCAAAATTATTAATTCATGGGGAATGTGTGGTGGGATTCCAAGTAAATTATTTCAGCAGACTGGATGATTGACTTAATCTGCAAATCAAATCAGACTATATGCAGTGATGCTAATGCCATCCAGAGGGGACTGCTGCTGTGTCGGTCCCATAAATTACTGAGGGACTGCATCACTTGTGACATATCTGTTAAGTATTTTTGAGGTGTTCATAATATTTTACTTATTCTATTAACCTTTAAATAAGATCAAAAGAACTTTGATGATTTCTTTGGGGAAAGAAGATTGTGGTGCTGCGACAGAGTGGGGAAAGAGGAAATTAGCGTAAGCACACAAATAGAATGTAAATTTGGCATTATCAGGTAGAATTTTCACATTTAAGCAGATTTTTATGCTCAAGAAAGTTAAAGCAACAACTGTTTGAGAAGTGTGATTTATTCAACCACTTAATTTGCCTGGGTTGTCCAGGGACCTCATCTGTGCACCTTAAAATCACAAGCCTACTTATCCATGCTTCCTGTCTTGCCTTTCTTTTTTTTCTTCCAAGCATCTGCTACGAGACAGTTCTGCTGCTGGTTTTCTCACTTCCACTAATGAGTGGAGACAGTATTTCATGACCTAAACCTCCTTTATGTTGTCTTTCTAATTTCGTCGTCCTCCTGTCTCCACGATTTTTCTCATTCCACTTTCACCCTTTTATTAGGGCCCGAGCACTTACAGTGCGTAGGCCCTATTGTATCTGTAGGATTTTTTTTTTCTCGTTTTTTTTTTTCTCGTTTTTATTTTTCCGACCAAATGAGGGCCTTTTTGCCCCCCTAAACATGCCCCAAAAGTCACCAAAATTTTCACGCAAGCCAGGCCTGGCGAAAAATTTGATATTTAATAGTTTGCATTGATGAGCGTGGCCTAATGGCTGAACAGCACCCCCTAGAAAAATTTGTGCCTCAAGCCCCACAATACGGTTTGACGTACATGCACGAAAATCGGTACACACCTGTATCATCTCGCAACTTAAAGAAAAGTCTAGTACAAAAAAGGGAGTCCAAGGCACTCTTCTTGTGGAAAAATATTAAAAAGCCTTTATTGGAACAAGGCTAATAAGTTTAAAAACATGGGAGCAGAGACCCACGCGTTTCGGCGCAAGCCTTCTTCTCCCTTCTCCCTGCGCCCCCCATTGGCCTGAATTAGCCCAGCCCATTCTTCTGATTGGTCAATATTTGATAGTCCCTATTTTCTGCTATAGCTTTTGAATGGTATGACATACAGAGTCGTGGATATCACCCAGGTTACCTAGTATGCATAGTGTAGAGCACACAGGAATTCTGCAATTGAGCCATGTGGATAAATCTTCACATATCTCCATCCAGAATTTCTGCACAGGTGCACAAAACCATAAAGCATGCATATAATTATGCATATAATTATCAGCAGATATTAGAGGGTGCAAAGTCCTTGGCATTGTGAGACACATTGTCACGCAAGTTCCAGCTTCCTACCCCTGCAGAGACGACACCTTGCAAGTAGCTTCAGCCTCATACCCCTGCTGAGACGACACCTTGGAAGTAGCTTCGGCTTCCTACCCCTGCAGAGACGACACCTTGCAAGTAGCTTCAGCCTCATACCCCTGCTGAGACGACACCTTGGAAGTATCTTCGGCTTCCTACCCCTGCAGAGATGACACCTTGGAAGTAGATTCAACTTCCTACCCCTGCTTCAACGAAGACTTGAACCACGGAAATGCCATATGATGGAGTTCCTGACTGACTATGGGGTAGTTTCAACTGAACGATCACATCTGACTGTAAATAGCTTTTAATTGCTTCTTGTCTTTCACCTTTGGTTTGTTGATTCTTGCCGTCTGTGCTTTGAACTTATTGTATAAAAGCCCTGTTGTCAAACCACTCTGGGTCGGCACACCAATTCAGACACGATCTGTGCTGGTCCTGCTCACCGCCGGCTTACTGAATAAAACTCTCAACCCCACAGCGGATTCCTGAACTGGATTTTATATTATTCTTCAACATCTACCAACCCCGGGAGGGCCCTACACTGAACTCAGGTATCCTTCTTAACCTGAGGAGTGAGCAGGCCGCTTCTTTTCACCAGACGGGGTGGGGCTTCTCCGGCCTGACGTAACGCGTGGAAGGATCACGTTATTCCAGACAAAATATCCACTTATGATATATATGTTGTAAATACTTTATTCCCTGGTCTCTCCGTATGTATGTGTATGCGTATGTAGGCGTATATGTAGGCGTATATATGTATATATATTAAATATAGCAATAATGCAAATATATATGCCTTTGGTTTTTACCTGCATGGTATCAATCATTAATATGTGTGCAGACAAGTAAAAAAAAAAAAAAAAAAAAAAAGAAGTCCCACCAAGCTGTCAGAGTAGAGCTAATATTAATGCTTTTGAAGCATTTATGACGTTTGATGTTTTGACTTATACATGGTAAATCTGAGATTTCCAAATCTTTGCAAAGCACTTGTTCTGAATCCAGAGATTGATTATGTAGTGGGTGATTTTTGCACCATTCTAAGATATACTGTAACCTATAAACTGAGAAGTGATACTGGAAGTTGGGTAAGTCTAAACCTCCACAGTCTGGGGATATTTGTAATGTCTTCAAGCTAATACGTGGTGTTTTATTTTTCCCCTGAAATTTTGACACAAATGAGTCCAGTGACTTACACCAAGAGGAAGGGGGTTTGAAGGGTATTATTGAAAAAATATATATATTTTTTTGTAAAACCATCATTTTGATGGTGGCAATTCTACCCATGAGTGAAATGGGAAGAGAGGTCCATCGGGTAAGATCATCCTCTATTTTTTGTAAGAGCTGAACATAATTTAGGTTGTTTAACTCTGACTGCCTAGGGAAGATATTTATGCCTAGATATCTGATGTTTCCTGATAGTAATTTAGTAGTGGCTGTATTCTGGAAATTGCAGTTGATAGAGTAGTCAGATAGTGATGAAAATCTATCTATGAGTGCAATTGTCTGTGACAGTGACATTTGTAAGTTCTGGAGGGAGAGTAGTACATCATCAGCATAAAGACTTATCTTGTGATCTAATGTTTTGCATTGTAAGCCTTTAATATTTTGGTTTTGCCTAATAGCAGCTGCTAAGGGCTCAATAAATATCGCAAATAGTGAAGGAGAAAGAGGACAACCCTGTATGGTACCTCTTTGCAAGTTAAAGCTTGTTGAAATTTTATCGTTTGTCCTTACACTTTACACATTACACAGGGAGAGCTATGTAATATATTTATCCAATCAATAAAAGATTTGCCAAATCCTTTTTCTGCATGTACATCGTTCCTGTTGTTTCTTGTGCTGGCCCCCTTTTTCTCTTTTGTGCATGTTTGCAGGCCGGAGCTTTGGGAGCTGCGTGCTGGCCTGCGGTCCCAGCTGGTCTTTAATGGATGTCATTGTTGTTTTTTCTTTGTTTACTTTTAATTGATTGGCTAAATATCTCCCTGATCTGTTGGCTTGTGCAAAGTTCTCTAGGCGAAGCCTTTGTACCAGAAACTGCGTTTTTGTGTCAATTATTTTATTTAATTCTATCTTAGTTTTCCTTATTCTGTTAAGGATATGTTCGTCTGCAGAGGTCCAGAAGGCATCCTCCAATGCTTTAATTTCACAATCTAATTCCCTTGTTTTTAAATTTTATTTCTCTTTCTTATTTTAAGAAAAGGAAATTATTTTGCCTCGCATTACTGCTTATCCTGTTTCCCACAGAACACTTGCTGACATTTCAGGTTGGTCATTGTTTTGCAAGTATATGTCCCATTATTTTTCAAAACAATTAAAAAAGTTGGGGTCTTTAAGTAATGATGTATTATATATCCAATTTCTGGAAGGTGGTATGCTTCCCTTCTTCACCAGAGTAAAAGAAACTGGTGCATGATTGCTGATAGTAATAGGATGGATTTTGGATTTTGAGATATCTCTCATCAGAGAACTGCTGACTAAAAAGTAATCCAGCCTGGAATATGAGTGGTAGACCGCCAAAAAAAAGTGTAGTCCCTGAGAGTTGGGTGGAGAGAACGCCATGCATCGCAAAGAGGCAGATCGTTCATATATTGCTTAATAATATTTGCGGACTGCCAACTCCTGTGACCTGTGACCTGCATTGCTGAGCTTGTCCACTCCAGAGTCCAATACCAGGTTCAGGTCCCCTCCAATGATGAATGTGTTGTCTAGATGATCAGAGAGTAAGGTGAAAAAAGACATTAGCAATACATAAGTTCATATTTTGAATGCTTAAAACTAATATTATAAATCTCCCCTCTGGTTCTACGTGTGTGTAGAGTAAAATTCACATTCTTGTTAATGAGAATAGCTACCCCTCTTTGTCTGGAGTTTTAACAGGCTGAGAACACATGAGGAAAATGTGCTGTGATGGGTGTATCTACTGTTGTTTTAACTAGATGGGTCTCCTGTAATAAGACAATGTCTGCCTACAGGGTTTTACTTTGATTAAAGAGTTTTAGTCTCTCGATGCACATTCCAGGGAAGGAAATTTAATGTGCTCATGATCCAATCGTTGGAGTGGATATTATATGTAAATGGGTATGTTGCATGAACCTGCTAATGTTTGGTGCATATGTGCGTGCCATGTATTTCTATATAAGTGCCATGTGTGTTCATACCGAAATACTAAGATGAACAGAAAATGCAGCAGGATGGGACATAAGGAAAAAAGAAAGAAAAGAGAGGACAAAGGGGAAGGTGAAAACGGGGAAAAGGGGTGAGGTGGGGGTGGGGGATGGGAAATAATTCTGATCATAAAAAAAGACCACCAGTGTGTGCTGTGTCTTATTGAGACGAGCAGTGGAGTAATTGTTAATAATTAATATCAGCCTAAATTATTTATGGAGCTATATTAATAACCAACAGTGAAGGAATACTTTATACTTATCTGTTCAGAAGAGCCAGGGAGTTGTGTTCGGGTCGGTATACAGCTGTCCGTTGACGTAGAGTTTGTCAACGGAGATGACCGCCCGTGCGCCGCCCTCCATAAGCCGCCTCCGGATTGGAAATAGGACCCTGCGACGGTCCAGAATCTCCCGGGGGAACTGGTCATTCACACTGCTCTGGGATTCCCGAAAATACCAGGTTATCTCTCATACTCCGGTCCTGTAGGTTGATGACAGTCTCCTTTATGGATTTATTGTCTTTTTGGAGACGGTTCATTCGCTCCGTGAGGGAGTTCACCGTCTCCTTCAGGCTGGTGTTCTCCGCTACCAGCTCCTCCACCTGTTGCTGGCTGAACTCCAGAGATTCGCGCATCCCCTGTAGCTCTTTGTGAAGGAGGTCCAGAAGGGGCAGACAGGAATCAAAGCTGGACAAACGGCTGCCGATGGACACGTTTTTCAACACGTTCTTATTTTACTCTACCGTTCACTCATACTGTGTCCATCTCTAAAGGAAACTTCTGCCGTTGCAGTGCAAAAAAAAGAATAGATGGAAAGTTGGAAGTTCAACAGAAAGAGATGTGCTTGAACTCTCCAGGCGTGGCTATTATTGAATGATTGAACTGTGTTGTATTTGTTGCCTCGAAACTGGTGATGCCGCAGCGTCGATGAATAACACAGGTGAAGTCCCTCTGAAGATTAGTGGGGACTCAGAGTAAATCCACCAAACAAAGAGCTCTAACAGGGCCGGCCCCTTATTCACTCTCCTCAGCCAGCATGTCTGTCACACTGTGATGCCACACAATAACCGTTGACTGAAGAAATAACATGACAGATCATATGATGCCGGTAATGTGTGTTAATTGATGTTTGCAAAAGGCCAGCACCATCAAAGGAGACGAAGAAGAAGAATTCATTAAAAGGAGAAAATTAACAACCTAACGTGGGATTCTACTTGTTTTTCAGTTTGCTCTTTTACTGGAAACGCCCCTGCTAGAGGAAACACACTAAAACATAGGAACTCAGACTACAGAGTTCAATAACCTTGGTGCAGAAATGCTTCGCCACACAAGGTGTCCAGGACTACACCATTTGTTAACTAGCACTTTATGCTTCCTCCTCTGTTTGCACATATAACCTGAAATCTGTTCAGAAAGGTGATAGACCCCAGAACATGTTCCCATAGACCTGTCTTGGAGAAACACACTTCCCAACTCCATGTGCTTCTATTTTATGTGCCAAAGCTCTCACAAAGATCTCTCTTTGATAATTAGGAGAACAAGTTGTTTAACCCCTTCTTAATGAGGCCTATCTGCCGCTTGAAAAGGATCAATATAATTTAGAATAATTACGTCTTAATTACAACAAGCTCTGTTTAAAAGAATATTCATGACATTTCAACAACAGTGTAAAATGAAGAAAACATATTATACACCAATAATAAACAAACACATGTGCACAAAAAAAGCTATTAGTCTGACAAAATCTTGAACTTATAGAGTGTGTTATCTTTTTGAGTTTGTTTTGTGAAAAAACATTGAACAACCTAAAAATCCATTTTATAGCATCTTACCAATTAATGTACCAAGACAGAGGTTTTCCAAGGAGGAATGTTGAGATGTTTGGCACATTCGGACATACTTAGACCAGTAGTCTTCAATCTTTGTCCTCGGGACCCCCTGTCCTGCATGTTTTAGATGTTTCCTTGCATCATCACACCTGATTCTAATTAATGGTCGTCATCAGCTTGTCATCCAGGTCTACACAAGTCTGTTGATGACACAGTCCTTTTTATCACAGTGTGCCGAAGAAGGGAAACATTTAAAACATGCAGGACTGGGGGTCCTGAGGACCAGGGTTGAAGACCCCTGACTTAGACCATAGAGGTTTACAAGGACCAAACTATATGTGCTGGAAGTGTATAATTTCACTTCATTCACTTTTTTTCCTTTATGAGTTGTGAGTTCCTGTTACCAGACAAAGGTGTTGTCTGAACCCTTTGCTTCAGCTATCCCTGCAAGGATTTGGTATGAAACCTACGGTTATTCTGTCTAAAGCATGTCACTCTGCTCTGGCGAAACTGTTGTACTATTGATTCTCGTGCTCACTCCATCAATTTGAAGAGATGTACGCTTGACCCTTTACATGCACAGATGATTAAAGTTGACTATGTGGAGTTATTATTAAGTCTTTAATCTTTAGTTGTGTCATATTATTTCAGTTTTACTTTGACATTATAGTCACCCAGTGGTTAAAAATATATACAGAGGTATTTTTCAGTCAAAAACCTGTTTTATAATTTTCATAGAAACACACACAGACACACACACAGTATGCATATTTGTATGACATAACTCATTTAAAACAGGGCTGTTTGGCCTTGTTATCTGTTGACCTCTTCAGTGAGCACATGTGCACAACATACACACTGCAGGCTCCTTGTGCTCAGGTGACGGAAGCCTTTAGTGCAACTGGTTTTCTGTGACTTTTAGAAGAAATGCATTGGGTGGAAATGGTCTTCATAGGCTGAACTAAGTCTTTTCCCTTTTGTCTGATGTGTTGCATGTGTATATTGTGTATCATGCTTTTAAAAATGGCTGGAATGATCTCTGTGACATCTGTGCCCCAGTACAGGGGATACACCGGATGAAGAGGATCATTCTCCTTTCTCCGTTTGCTCCTGCTCTATATATACTGCTGCATTATGGGCTTCCGAGAGTTCACCATCTCCCATGTGTAAACAACTTCACCGTTTGCCTGTTTAATCAACACAACATATGCTGAAAAGTGCCAGTATCAGAAGCAGAAAGCTTTTAAGCAGCATCCAAACCAGAAGAGAAACCCACAGAAAAGAAAGAGTAGAAAATGTCAAGATGATACAAAGACAGGCACCCGGAGCTGCGGCACCAGGCTGCTGCAGGTGTGGTGCGTGCAGTACGCATGTTTGCTGAGAACACTGACATTTCTCAAATGAGCATTAATTTGTATTCTGTGGAATAATATCATAGTATGTCTTTCTCACCTTTGTGTGCTGTATTTGTGAATCAGTTTTTTTCATTTTTTATTTATAGATCTTTTCACTTCAGTTTTTTTTTTTCGTTTCGCTGCATTTATTAATAAAAAGAGATGGTGGGTGGATTAGGGGTGGGGTGGACACAATGGAACTAAAAGACCCTGTATTGTAAGTACAAGCACTTGACTAACCACACTTGAGGAACGACAGTGTTTCAGAATGGGTTTGCCTGATCAAAGATTCGCTCAAAGAACAAAAAATGTTATGTAATAATGAATAAATAGTCGCGGATAAAAGATTTCCCTTGATATATGGAATTTTTTATCCTAATTTCTTACAGCCTAAAGTGTCTGTTGAAGTGTTTGCATTTCAATATAAGACACAGAAAGCTTAAAAAATGGGGAAAAAGAACCAATGAGAAGGGGGCAGTGTTTCCGCTCTGTTCGGTGTAGGAATCACCTAAAAGACCTCCTTGTGAGTAATTTATGAGTGAGTAATAAATGTCAGATCTTTATTTCTTTGTTGCTTTCAGAACCTCTTTCCATTTATGAGGCCATTTTAAAGCATGCAATTATTTAGCCTTTAAATATTCTCTTGAAGTGGTACTTTTCTTCCGTCTCTGTCTTTATCCTCTGTTTTTCTATATGTTTAAAATGTTTGATTGAGCACTATTTTTGCTTTCATTGATTTCTCACCTTGGGAGTGTTTTTCAACGATCTATCATTTAATTCACACAGTATTTTAAAATGTCTTCCTTCTACTACAGAAAATTGCTAGAATTGGAAGCACAGGTATCAGAGTGGTGCAGAAAGACCATTTCATGCATTTGTAATTTCAGATTTAACCACTGCAGTTCCTTTTTAGTAGGATGTCTTTTTCGCTAATGTTAGCCTGTCTTCTGTGCTTCCTGTAAAATTCCATATGGAATCAAACATTCTTCTACAAAAGCCCTTAAGCGCCTAGCTCCTTCTTATCTTAAAGTACTCATAGTTCCATATTATCCCAACAGAACACCTGGATTTCAGAAAGCAGGCTTTTATGTGGTTCCTAGAGTTTGTAAAAGTAAGATGGCCTCATATGAATATATAGGGTATGTGGCATCCATATATGAACTTGACTTTGCTCATCAAGAACACAGACTGGCCTTGGCCTCTCTTCACACAAGAAGGTCTTAGTTGGGACTGTTCTCCCACATCGTTGCTCAGCAGCTGAAAAAGTTACCTGTGGTCTCAAGAGCAAAGTTGTCAGTCTCTACATTGAAGAAAGTATTTTAAACGTTCCTCTCCCAAGAACACCTTCTGATCTAAGCTACGCCCCCTTTAACTTACCAAACTGCCCTTGAGTGTTGTCATAGTGAAACTCAGCTGCAAAGCGTCTGCTAAATGTGATGCAGACAGCAAAGTTGACAGGTCACTGGTGATGAACACTGTAGGACAGAGAAATTGTGATGATGAGGGCTTCCCCAGATCACTCTTTTATCAGTGGACACAAATCTCATCTCTTGTGCTTAATATGTACATGTCAACATTTAGAGACTGATTGCAATTGATTGTTCGAGAAACTAATTAATTGTCATAGTCTGTGGACCCCCTGAAATAGCCTTGCCCCCCCCCCCCCC
Organism: Cololabis saira; assembly: GCF_033807715.1. Lineage (NCBI taxonomy): Eukaryota > Metazoa > Chordata > Actinopteri > Beloniformes > Belonidae > Cololabis > Cololabis saira. The sequence continues at coordinate 44,271,755 of NC_084587.1, forward strand.
CCACCCACCTCCCAAAGTTAAAAGTCTAGCTCCGCCACTGCAGGTTCCTCTGCTGTGGAACCATGAGTTTGGGCTCAGGAAGCAGTCTCCCTTCACGATTAATCCTAAAACTCTCTACGTTTGTTGTTTGGAGAAAGTCGATCCCGAGTCATACATTATGTAACTATCAACAAAGTCTTCAGATGAACGTCTCTGGGCAGGAGGTCCTTCTCCTTACTTCACTTTCTGTACTATGACATAATTACTGTTGTTTTAGTCTGTGCAAGGAGGGCATTAATCAGAGATGCAGCACAGAGACCTAAGGTAACCCTGGAGCAAAAAACAAAATGGCTCCCTTTTGAGTTTGCAAAAAGGCTTATTGGAGACTCCCAAATGGTGCTCTGGTCTGATGAGACTAAAATTTAGCTTTTCGGCCATCAAGGAAAATGCTATGTTTGGCGTAAACCCAACACATCACATCACCCACAGAACACCACCTCCACAGTGAAACATGGTGGTGGCAGCATCATGCTGTTGGGATGTTTTTCAGCAGCTGGGATTAGGAAACTGGTCAGGGTTTAGGGAAAGATGGATGGTGCTAAATATTCTTGTGCAAAACCTGTACCACAGGACGGAGGTTCACCTTCCAACAGGACAATGACCCCAAACACACTGCTAAAGCAACACTTGAGTGGTTTCAGGGGAAACATGTAAATGTGTTGGAATGTCCTAGTCAAAACCCAGACCTCAATCCAATAAACAACAAATCTGTGGTCAGACTTAAAGATTGCTGTTCATAAGCACAAACCATCCAACTTGAAGGAGTTGGAGCAGTTTTACAAGGAGGAATGGGCAAAAATCCCCGTGGTAAGATGTGGCAAGCTCATAGAGACTCACCCAAAGCGACTTCCAGCTGTAATTGCTGCATAAGGTGGATCTACATAGTATTGACTTTAGGGGGGTGAATACCTATGCACATGCCAATTTTCTGTTTTTTATTTCTAAAAAATAGCTTTATGTAAATATTTTTCTCATTTCACTTGAACAACTTAGACTATCGTGTTCTGATCCATCACACAAAATTCAGATTTAAAAATTATTGAAATAAAGGCTGTGTAATGAAAAAAATATACGTAAAAAATGAAGGGGGGTGAATACTTTTGCAAGGCACTGTATCCCTGGACTCATTACTTTGTTGGTTTGTTTTTTCCTCTCACCCATCTCAGCTGAGGCTGGCGAATCGTTTGGGATCAGAAGACCGGAGCCACAGCGGACTAAGCCGATCAGGAGTTTGCGCCAAATTCGTTATCGATATGATGCTGCTGGGAGATCACCAGGTTGTCTAAGGGGGCGAATATACTTGCTGTTCAGAACGTGTACGCATCATGGCCGCCATGCATATCCTGCATTCATTTGACGCGTCGACAGGCACGTTCTCCAAAAGACACTGAACGCGTACGCGACCCAAGCACCAGCTGACCACAAGTGACTTGACGCGGAGGTCAGAAACTTGCGGACTGTTTTGAAGAGAGGCTGAGCAGCTGTTATCCTCATATTTATGAAATGACATTGCCACTGCACAGTGACGAACTTACTGTCTTGTTTATTTATCTTTATTCCACCAGCTGGTTTATTAAACTACTACCATATATTTTATTACTTTTCTAACTCTGGCTCTGCTTACTGCCCCCAATCGGTCACCGCTGGTACGACGCGCTCTCCTCGCATACTACGCAAGTGACATTGCAGTTGGTTGTGAACGTGAACAAACGCGAACGCAGGTTCAAACAGCAAGTATATCCGCCCCTTAAGGACGACCCAGGTTAGAAATGGAGCAAATGGCCAAAATTCACCAACTCTTGTTTTTCTTCCCACAATCCCATTCACGGTAAAATATAATTTACTCTGTCCATGATTTTCTTAAAGCAATGTTGATTTGTAAACTCTTCTTCTTTTCAGTTTTTGAGGGGGGAGACAAGAAACACAAAGCTTGACTAACCCCCCTCACCCCTCTCTCTCCAGTGTTGCCTTACATGTGCAGTACAGTGAACTGATTTGAGGTACATTTCCAGTGGGATCCTTGGTTTCCTTGTCCCGCTACACGCCGGCCTTGTGGAAGCTGTGGGTCTACCTACAACACCACACGCTCAACAGGCTTCCCAGTCACAGGACGTAGGTGCCAACGCTGTTATAAGCTGAACTATTTTTCCAAGGTGTGCCACTCTGCACCGCTCTCCACCAACCCCCGTCCATCGAGCCCAACCACCATCCATTCGGTCGGTTCAACGAATCCACAGTTCGTGAGCCTTTTCCCAGTCAGTTGATTGCGACCGGTGCTGAGGAGCTGTATGGCTATGGACACCCTAAGATTGGCATAGTGGGCACTGTCACCTTCTCTGTGAGGTATGGTTCTTCAACCCTCTCAGCTTTCACGTTTCAGGTTTCTCTACATGGTATACACCTCTTGGGGTTTGACATATTGACAGTGACCACTCCCTGGCAGCACCGCTGGCCGTCTCTTTTTGCTGGGCTAGGCTGCCTCTTTACCTTCAACCACCAGCCCCTCATCGACACCGTGCCTCCTGTAATACAACCTCTGTGCTGGCTGACCCTTACCCTGCGCAATCACGCAATTGAGCAACAGAAGCTTTTGGATTCTGGTATCAGTGAGCATGTTGACACCTCGCCCTGGATTTCCAACCTGGTCATGGCGAAGAAGAAGTTAGGTGGCCTACACCCTTGTATCGACCTCAGCAAGTGAACAAAACAGTGATCCTGGACAAGTATCCGTTGCTAACAGTGCTGTCTGACCAATTATTTGGCTCTACAGACTTCTCCAAGCTTCACCTTCACCAGGGCTACCTGCAGGTTCCCCTACACCCGTTAAGCCACAACTTCACTGCTTTTGTGACCCATATGAGGGTCGTTCAGTCCACCCACATGTCCTTTGGGCTCTGTTCTGCACCCAGAAGATCATGGCCAAAATCTTTGCAGGCGTTCCAGGTGTGGTCGTGTACCTTGATGACATTGTGTTACATGGAGCAACGTCAGCCCTACATGACAAACACCTTTCTAGGGTGCTTGATGTGCTATCTTATCATCTTTGCAGCATCTGTCATCAAGTGTGTGGGGTTCTGCTTGTCTGCTGGTGGTCTGACACCTCTCCACTCAAACGTGGATGCCATCCTGCGCCTGCCCAAGCCCTCCTGCCCAGCCCAGCTGTCATCGTTCCTGGGAATGACTGCCTTTTATCTGCGCTTCCTTCCCTGCTATTCTTAGACTATTGCGCCCTTGCATTGGACACCTGCCTGCTCTGCTGCTGTCCATCAGCTCAAATTACAGCTCACTTCCCTCGCTTCAAGATCACTCACTTCAACTGAGCATAAAGTACTCAGTGGGCGAGAGGGAGGTTTGCCTGAGTCTGGGCATATGAACGGTGGCATACGTACCTGTATGTGCGGAACTTCACACTGCGGACTAACCACCAGGCCCTCAAAGCCCCGCTGGCAACGACGGGCTTGGGGCACAAGCCGCTGCATCTTTACAGATGGTCTGAGAACCTTCAGGCGTATAATTTCACCACGCAATTTACACGTGGCAGGAACAACGTTGAGAGAAACCTGCTCTCCAGAACCACATCAGGCCCTGCATTGGACCCGTTGGAGCTGGAGCTGATATTGATGCTGCACATGCCTCTTCAAGCGGCTATTTCCCTCCAGGAACTCCAAGCTGCATCTGCGCAGGACCCTATACTCACTCAGATCTGCACTTTCATCCGAGTTGGCTGGCCCAGCAGAGTTTTGGTTGACCCGGTTCCACCATGTCAGGGATGAGCTTTCCTGCCGGAATGACGTCTGCGTGGCAAAGGGACTGCTCACAGTGGTCCCTAGCAATTTGAGGACCCATGCCCTGGTGCATGAGGGTCATCTAGGCATTTTGAAGGTGAAGCAATGATGCAATTCAATTCAATTCAATTCAATTTTATTTATATAGCGTCTAATACAGCAGGGGCCTTGTCTGGTGGCCAGGCATTGACAGGGATGTGGAGATGATGGTGCAGGACTGTAGAGCTTGCCTCACCAGCAAGAACACTGGCCTGCCTCCACCCCCACCCTGCCGTGGACACCAGAGCCATGAACTCACATCCAGCTGGACATCTGTGGTGAACTCCGTGGCACCACTCACCATCAGCACTTCCTCTTGGTGGCCTATGACCTACACTCCAAGTGCCTGAGGTGCTGCTGACTGGGTCTGTCACCACTGGGGTGGTCACTGACTTTCATTCTTCAGTGTTTTCCCCCTGGGGTGTGCCTGACATAATCACCACCCATAATGGGCCCCAGTTCATCTCGGCCGACTTTGATGCCTTCACAGCAGAGCGGGGAATCAAGCATGTCATAACTGCCTTATACCACTCTCATGCCAACGGTGGCATGGACAGGTTCAACCACACGATGCCTGACGCCATGAAGGGGAGTTCTGTAGCCGTCCTTATGCTGTGACGTGAACTCCGGCTTCCCTTGGACCGTCTCTGTCTTCCATTAAAAGGCACTTGGCAGCGATGCCCTCTCCGGGGAATAGAGTGGCAGAGCAGCAGAACATCTTGGAACAACGGTTTAACAGGAGATGGCAAGTGAAGCACCCTGGACTCAGAGTGACTGACTGGGTCCGGATCTGTAAACCACACCAATCCCACAAACTGTGTTCATTCTGGTCTGACCCACAGCAGATCTCTGCTCAGCTAGGTCCGGCTCACGGTGGCACGCCAGCCGCCTTAGATGCGTAGCACATCCATCCTCCTCTGAGCAGACAGTTGAGGCCCCCAAGAGCCAAACATTTGGGATGGAGGATTTTCCCCATGAACGGCTAGGGATCCATGCTGGGTGTCCACCGGAAGTAGACGGGCCTGCACAACCGGCAAAGCCCGAGAACCGCCCTGCTCAGGTCCGCCAGAGGCCTGTCAGCTTCAGGGACTATGTTCTGGCTTTTTGATAGTTAATTAGCGTAACCAGGCCCATGGTGGAATAATCCCCAAGGCTATCCTGGAAACTGTCTGTTTTTAAGGTTCATTGTTCTGAATTTTGATTTGGGGGGCAGTGGGGCAGTGAGTGACTACACACCACACTTTTTTTTTTTACATAAAATCCATCACCCACATTCTAATGGTCCATTTCTACTGATCAACACGTTTTTCACAACATGAGCTTTAACCTCTGGTTTGTGGGGATTTTTAAAAAACGCCGGAACTTTGCCAGTGCCATATGTCCAGCTATGATGCTTTACGACTGGTCTGAGCATAAGGGATAAAAGGTAAGTTCAAGGTTTAGTTTATCACCATCCCTGCATGATGGGAACATACACCCCCCCCCCCCCCCCCCCAAAAAAAAAAAAAACTGCTCACAGAGAAAATCAACTGAGTTGGTGCTTTACAAATGGATAGATAGATAGATAGATAGATAGATAGATAGATAGATAGATAGATAGATAGATAGATAGATAGATAGATAGATAGATAGATAGATAGATAGATAGATAGATAGATAGATGTACTTTATTAATCCCGAAGGAAATTCAAGAGTGGTCAACTGCTCACAAGAATCAGTCACACACACAAACAGTATGATAAAAACAGATTATAAATAAATATCTAAAATAAATAAAAACAAAACAAAAATAAACAGCACTTAAATGAAAAATATTCAAATGTTCATAGTTCACATCGCAGATACTCTACTACGCTTCCTAGAGCCATATCACTTGTTTTTAATATCTATTTATTTGTTGATTTTAAATTATGAAATAAAAAATGATGTAACTTTTTTGATAAGATCAAAATTACACTCAACAAATGTATTATTATCAAATAATTTATCTAATAAAAACTGTATCTGAAACCCCAGATTGTAGAGTGCTGTTTAAGCAGTGGTGAGAACATTGCGAATATGGAAAGTTTGGAAAAAAAAAGCCCAGACTAACTCAGCCTGTCATGGGTATTTGACCAAATGAATTATATCCTCATCTACTTTGACTGTTCTTTCATGAAAAGTATGAGTCTTGTGCATATAATCCTGGGAAAGTTCACCCCAATTGTGGAACTCATGCTGGGCTCGACAGGTTAAATTCAAGACGGAGTGACACAGAGCCATGCCCCTCCACTTAGCCATGCTCCAACTCAGACATGCCTCTCCATACTTCACAATCTCCTGCTTGGCTTCTCCTTAACTCTTCTCTGATTCCTTACCCCAGCTGCAAAGTGCCACTCCCACGAGCTCTGTGGATGACAATATTCACACCCCTACTCCTCCACTGACAACGATGACCTCTTTCCTTCTCATTTATCCCTTCTCTCATTTTCTCTCTGGCTAAGATGTGCCCCATCCTCCCAGCATACAGAGCAGCTAATGTTAATACGGCTGGTGAGTGCGAGGAGCTGGAGACAAAGACAGTGATAGACATGAGCACATGCATATGTATGAATACACACACATATGCATAATCTCAGGAAGGAAATGTTGTAAATACATTCATGCATTGCCTGCACACAGTCATCCACCACTGCCGAGCGTGTGCACACACATCTAAATGTTAACACTCACACATACGTGCTCAGAGAGTGAGTCTGCCTGAGAGTGCACGTGTGATCATTTGCATGTGTCAGTTTATGCATTTTATCACTGTGCATACATGCATGGCAATGAGCCATCCCATCCTTTGACAGAAGGGCAAGTTTGGCATTAACCTCTTTGTCATGTTTTCTTAAATGACGCTGATTCACAGCATCTCCGGAGAGAAACAATTAGATTAAGCTCCAGTAATGAAGGAGTGTTTATTTACACTTAAATGATGATAAGTATATTTATTCAGTTATGCTGTGATTGGTCAGCTCTGGAGTGAGTTATTGGGTGATAAGGAAGACGGGGCGCTCACACTAGTTCTTAATGGCCCTGTGGCTGATTCGGCTTAGAGTGTATAACTGTATTGACCTTAATATGGTTAGACTTCGCTAATAGAACAGCTCCACTTTTTTCTTTTAGAAAGTGACCCGTACAAACACCAAATCTCACAAATCTGAGTGCAAACATTAGGCAAAACGTGTCCTGTGCAACAAACAGTTTATTACTCCACAGCATAGCTTAAAACTGGCCTCAGCCAGCGGTAACCGTTGTGCCTTCCTCAAATATCCCACCCTCAGTTTGAATAATATGACCAAATTCGCTACTATGTGTATGCGTTTGTGGCCTCCAATATCAGACGATGAAATTCCCCCGTGGAGTTGCCGTGTTCACAGCGCTTTGTGGTCCCAGATGGACCAACGGCATCGGGCCCTGCACTTCCTCAGCTAATGCACTGCTAAAATATAAAGAATGCTTCCCAAAGTGCGATCCCTGGTGAAAGAGGAAACCGAAGATGTTCACACTATATATATAAATATATGTATATACACTTGCAAGCATCTGCTAGCGTTGGCAAGCGGCGTGATGCAAGCGCTACAATGCAAGCACCGGGATGCAAGCGCCGCGATGCAAGCGCCGCGATGCAAGCGTCCTGAGCGACCACAGGCGATTTTGATGTTTTTGATGTGAATCCCCAGTAAGGACAGCTAATCTTTCTGGTTTCCTGTCTGAGAACTTCACTCACAGTTATGCTCAGTTTTACACGCAATTAAAAGTAGATGGAAAGGACTGCATGAAAACAGATAACTATCTTTGTTTTTAAGGCCTTAGAAAGATTCACAGCCACGTGTTCAGGAAAACTCATGTTTTACTGAAATGAGACAAACCCTTTTGGGTCTCAACGGCAGGTAAAAAAATGACTCCCTATTTTTACTTTTATTTATAGATAAAGCACTCAAATGTTGATAATTAAGCTTCTTGTGGACTAGTAGTAAGCCATAACCCTGAATTAAATATTACAATAATCACTAAATGTAATATAAATACAATGACATGTCAATTAAAAAAGAGAAAAAACAAAACAACAACAAAAAAAGAGGGATTCACACATTTACCTGAAGGATATTTCATGTTTTTCTGATTAACTTATTTTTCCTTTCGAGGCCTGTAACATACTTAAAAACAAGTTGGCATTGAAGATAATTTAGTGCAAGTAAAGAAATGAAATAAAAAATATGTTCAAGGAGGTTCAGGAGGTAGTTAATGATTTGGGCCCAACAACAACATTAATGAAAGGCTGCTTTTGAGTAGCAAAGACAGAAAGAAAAAGAAACATACAGTAATAACTGTTTAGACAGTGACAGATTGGGAGGTATGTGTACTTTACACTTCTAAAGTGCATAATATCCAACCATTTAAGGAATCTGGAAGTATTTCACCGAGCACCACTCCCTCAGGGCTGGTCCTAGAATTTTGGTGGCCCAATCAATACTTTAATCACAAATACCAAATCACACCAAATCACACTCACTGCTTACAACTGAATGAACAGACGGGTATGATATAGATGGAAAAATGAATTATCAATAAATTCTTTTACAGACTCATTTGAATTAACTTCCACAGGAAAAGTGTTTTGCTTAATATGTTTACGTTTTAAATAAATTTAACTGATAAATTGAGCCTTTTGATCAAGTGAGTTGTAAAAGCACTTTTCAGTTACATATAATGGTTAAAGCTAGCTGTGCACATTGCCTTGATTTAATATTAGCACATACAGCAGGAGACGATATGTGGTGATTGGGCCTGCTGTGTCACATCAATGACAACTTTATGACAGATTATGATGCGTGCCTTAATGTCAGGCTATCCCAACAAAGCCATCTACTCTGAATTACACATGACATAACTCATTGAGTGACAGCATTCATGTTGTGTTTATCACAGCGGCATGCTGATCCTCTGCACCCCACTTCAAATCAGCAGCTACATACAGTGGCAAGGAAGCATTTGTGAAGCCCTCAGAATTTATTTCTTTTCTGCAACGTATGGCCATAAAATGTGATCAGATAAAAGTCACTGACAAGCAGGTTTGGTTAATCTGAGAACACACACACAGTTATAATTTCTCATCTTCATTGAACACGTGTAATAAACACTGATGGTATTGGAGGGAAAAAAAACTAGCTGGTTGATCCTTCTTTGGCAGCAGTGACGTTGAACAGGTAGCCTACTCCCGTAGCGCTGTATCACATCCACGGAAGCTTCAGGTTACATTTTACATCCATGACAATGGGGCTACCTGTAGTCATTTAAGGACTTTGCAAAGCAATGACTTCGATCATAGTCTCTGAGCGTAGTTGTTAAGTTCGCTTATTATATGTGACTTTTACTGTGTGTCGCTTTTAAATATCAGAAGTTCAACTTGTGTCAAGAGTGCAGACAAGAGAATATACCAGTATTAAAATCTGGCTAATAGGCCAAATAAAATCCGAGCTGACACATAATACACGCCAGATTTCTTTCTGAAAATTGTCACCATGTTTGAAAGTCATTGTCATCATATATTGGAAATCAATCAAAATTGTATATATACAGTGGGGCAAAAAAGTATTTAGTCAGCCACCAATTGTTCAAGTTCTCCCACTTAAAAAGATGAGAGAGGCCTGTAATTTTCATCGTAGGTACACTTCAACTATGACAGACAGAATCGGGGGAAAGAATCCAGTAAATCACATTGTAGGATTTTTACTGAATTAATTGGTAAATTCCTCGGTAAAGTATTTGGTCACCTACACAGACTTTCACAGACCTGTAACTTCTTCTTTAAGAGGCTCCTCTGTCCTCCACTCGTTACCTGTATTAATGGCGCCTCTTTTAACTCGTCAGTATAAAAGACACAAGCATGATTTCTGACTTTAAGAGACCTGTACCTTCTTCTTTAAGGCTCCTCTGTCCTTCCCTCGTTACCTGTATCAATAGCACCTGTTTTAAATTGATACAGTATAAAAGACACGTATCAACAACCTCAAACAGTCACACTCCAAACTCCACTTTGGCCAAGACCAAAGAGCTGTCAAAGGACGTGAGAAACTAAATTGTAGACCTGCACCAGCCTGGGAAGACTGAATCTGCAATAGGTAAGCAGCTTGGTGTGAAGAAATCAACTGTGGGAGCAATTATTAGAAGATGGAAGACATACAAGACCACTGATAATCTCCCTCGATCTCCCTCGATCTGGGGCTCCAAATCTCTCCCCGGGGGGTAAAAATGATCACAAGAACGGTGAGAGCTGGGACCAAAATAACAAAGGCTACCTTTCATAACACACTACGCTGCCAAGGACTCAAATCCTGCAGGGCCAGACGTTCCCCCTGCTTAAGCCAGTACATGTCCAGGCCCGTCTGAAGTTTGCTAGAGAGCATTTGGATGATGCAGCAGAGGATTGTGAGAATGTTATATGGTCAGATGAAACCAAAATAGAATTTGGCAGAAACACAACTTGATGTGTTTGGAGGAGAAAGAAAGCTGAGTTGCATCCAAAGAAAACCATACCTACTGTGAAGCACAGGGGTGAAAACATCATGCTTTGGGGATTATCCTCATGATCGGAGGTGGGGGTTTCCTGATGTATCGACAAACGCGTAAGTCGTCGGCAGCCGTTTTGGCTCTTTCAAAGCTGCCGGACGTGGCTGAAGGGTCAAGCAAAGCGATCAGCGCTCTGACTTTTACGTTTGGGGAGCAGGCCCGTAAGCTGGAAGCGATTCTTGAACAGAACCGCAGGCTGGCGGGGGTCTTTGAGCTCATTAACAAGATTGATAACAACCTGGAGAAGTTGGGAGCTCAGCTTGGCCGGAATTGATCACAATTCGCCTGATTGGAGTCGCCGCTGATGAACCAGAGACTGAAAGGCAGACGGAAAATTACTGAGGCTGCCTGTTTTCAAAACAATTGCTGATTTATAATCTGCCCTCGACAGAGAGGTCTTGGGCCGACCGCTCCTGGTCACAATCTCCTGGTGGAATGTAAACAAGATGACTCTGCCCCCCACTAACTCTCCCCTCTCCCACAAACACCTGCGGATCCCTGTCTCAGAACTGTACGAGCCGCCTGATAAAATCAAGGACATTTGGCTGAGAGCAGATCTGGGCGGAGGTTCACGGACGGACTCATTGCTTCACAGAGACACTTACTGATAAGCACACACAATTCCCTCAATTCAAACCCCTTCCTCGGCTCCTCCCTCTTATCAGTCCCCCCCAACATTCTCCGGGTTCGAGCGCCAGACGGCAATCACTTGGATGTACTGTGCGGGGACCCCCCCCACACCCGCATGCAAGTCCTGTGATGTATGTTGTTCTGTGTGCTGCTGAGGTGTTTTTTGCAACTTCATACTGTACTTGATACGTATTGTATGATATTCAGTGTGAAGATTGTATGTATATATATATATATATATATATATATATATAAATATATATATATATATATACAATCTATATATATATATATATATATATATATATGTATATATATATATATATATATATATATATATATATATATATTGTGTCCCATCCGCCTGAGTGGCTGCCGCGCCTCCACCCTGCCTGCCTTATAAGGCAGAGCTGGACAGCAGCGAGGGGTGGGATGCAGATGTCTGATGTTGTGCTTGTGCACGTGTGAGCGATGAACCTCAGACGGGGTGCAGGGGTGGGTCGCTCCGGGGGTCCCGCCGTCTCAGGAGCCGTCGCTTGGCGGCCCGCAGCTTCTGCCTCACGGCTTCTCAGCTGCGGCGCCGCCAGCTCCTCCCGCGCTCCTGCGGCGAACCTCGAGCGTGGCGCAGGGGTGGGTCGCTCCACGGGCATCAGTGCCGCTAGCACAGCGAGCTGATGCTCGCCCTGGTCCCGGAGCAGGGCGTTCAGGTCCGCCATGGCAAGGGCGAGCACCTCCAGGGCCCGCTCCGTGCCTCTCATCCCGTCAGGCCCCACGTTGGGCGCCAGTGTAGCACGGCGAGTGCCACGGGGCCCGACCGACAGGATGGAGAGGACACGGAGCTTTGTGCAGAACCCTTTTATTAGACCAGAAGAAACCCTCACACGTGCACAAGCACAGCATCAGACATCAGCATCCCACCCCTCGCTGCTGTCCAGCTCTGCTTTATAAGGCAGGCAGGGTGGAGGCGCGGCAGCCACTCAGGCGGATGGGAGACAGGTGCGTGTGTCCCATCAACCTCTCCACCCTGCCACATTAATATATATTAATATATATATATATATATATATATATATATATATATATATATATATATATATATATATATATATATATATTCATTGTGATTAAGTAATTACAGGCATATTTAGCGCGTTTTTGAATCGCTTAATCGGTGAATGGGGAATTTACATTTCTAAAACGCCCTGACAGCACCATTGATAAAGGTAGAGTGATGTGTTCTTTGTGGAAAGGACTTCGTTTACCACCGAAGCAGCTGAAGTTTAGCCTACCCCATTAACGCAAAGCACCCGGTCGCAAGCACAGCCACAGCTAACGTTAGTAGCAATGATGTTAGCTATTTATCAAGCCACAGCAACGCTCTTCCCCAAAGTAAACTCTAGGAGAGCACCCTGCGCATGCACACGTCTGCGACAGCGAGGATGGCGAATGATCTTGCCAAGTGGATGTAAATGGCTAGGACTGCATCTGTTTAAGTCTGTTAAAAAATAAATAAATTACTTCATGAAGCCACTTCTTTATATATCAGTCTTTTGATCTGCCACAATAATGTAATTAATTCAATATATATATATATATATATATATATATATATATATATATATATATATATATACATACATACATACATACATACATACATACATACATACATACATACACAATACACAAACAAAATCGCCACTCTATTAGGTATATCAGGTATTAGGTATGCCACATTTTATTTCTTTCTTTATTATTGAGAGAATGGAGAATGAAGAGATGGCATTACACAGTATCCTGCAGGCTGTGTCCAGCAGCAGTTTATGATATACTCTCTTTAATAATTATGCTAGTTTTTCCTTTTTCAACTGACCATGGACATTTGCCAGTACAGCAAGAGAGTGAGCTGCCAGTTGCCTAGCAAATGGGTAGAATATTAAAGATACCCACAGTCTGGTCTCTTTCTGTCCAAAAGTTGTAGCCTTCAGCTTCCAAGTCTCCTTGTGAAATATTAGTCAGTAAATAGATGTGAAAAGTTTAGGAAAGGTGTGCCCACTCTTGCAGCCCTAAGTGCACTGCCTTCATTGAAAGCAAATGTGTTCCGAGATGTTTTGTCTTGCTATCAATGCGGATAGCAGCCAGAACAAATTAACAGTAGCAACTACTGCAGCCACCTGGTGCAGAACTGTTCCATACATCCATCCATCCATCCATTATCTACTTCTACCTCTTCCTAGTCAAGGCCAGCCTGAAGGTTGATTTTCAAAATTTAGTTGACTTTACTTGTCATTTTAGGTGCTTGTCTTTGGTTGCTAAACCTAAGGAAAGGATGTACAACAAACAAACAAACAAACAAACAGACAAGTCACGGATCAAATGCAGAGATCCCCTCAGCTGGCTCCTTTCAACTGAAACTTGAATGTGCATTAATCTCTACCAAATGTATTAAATTAATCAACATTTTATAGACTTTATCTATTTAGAGTAATCTGTTCCATATATAAAAAATATGTAAAGGGTGTAAATTGGATTTTTTGAAAAGTGCTAATTTCCTGCATATGATTTACAGCACGTATTTTCCGATATTGGTCATTGCATGCCCCATCTAGTTTTGCTCCCCGCACCATTGGACATAAGCTCAGATCAAGGCTTCCCCATATTTCAACATCTTAAACAAACCATTTTATTCTCACCATGTCTGATAGCGATTGTTCTACGGAGATGAATAAAGTCAATGTTGTGTGACAGCACCGGCGGAGTTCCACGTATAGACAGGGAACTGTCTGGGCTTTTGTGACACCCTTAGTGGGAAACACAGAGTAAGAGATGCTGTGATGACATTTGTTCACGTTCTACTGTTGTGTCCTTGATGCCACTTCATTCTAATTGCCTGGGGGAGATCTGGAGACAGGCGTTGCAAATGAATATTACACTATATGACTACAAATGTATTCAGTAACAAAAACCTTAGACAGAGCGTGATAAAAAGTAAACTGACATGTTATATGGAGAATGTGACAGATACTGTTTAGCACTACTTATTTTTAACCCTAATGACAGAGACAGGGCCAGGAACTACCATGATTAAGTCTGTTGCAATATACTAAATATGACAACTGTGTAAGAACATGAGATTTGAAAGACCTTGCACAGTGGCAAGAAAAGTATGTGAACCCCTTAAAATTAAGTAGTTTTCTGCATTATTTTACCATAAAATGTTTTCTGATCTAATTAGAGAAAAACAATATGTACTAAAAGTTGATAAGACACAAACAAACATAACTGTTTTGATTGACCAAACCCAAACAGTTCAATGCTGGTGGAAAAAGTGAACCCACAGAATAACTACTAAAACAAATCCCAAATGGTTCAGTACTTTGCCCACCTGGAATCAAATTAATAAAATCAGTTAGGAGGGGTGGATAAGAAGTGGTCATTAAAGACTTATGATCAAGAGTAGCTTATTTGTATAAGGCTTAGAAAGGATACAAAGTCACCTACCAGTCCAGTGTCAACCGACTGTCTCTACATGAAGACAGTTTAGCATTGTGGCTACTCTTCCGAGAAGTGGGCACCATGTCAAGATGACTCCAAAGACACAGCGCACCTAAATGGTCAGTTTGGAAGGTCCATCTCAATATATTTTTTTTTCAAAAACCTCTCTAAAACTATGTGTTACACAATAGGAAAATTAATCTTGAGACCAGGAAGCCAGTTCCCATGTTCCACATGACAACAAACCACCTCCACTATGCTTTGGTCTGTTCGGGTAGAAATTAGCCTTTTGTTTTAGTATAGATTTGTTTCAGATCAGAATTGTTTCCAGTATTCATATGTTCAGTTCATCTGTCAGCTTAAGCACTAGCTGAAACTTTAGATGTATGTTACTGTTATTAATCTTTCCATCTCTGGAGACCTTGACCGTAATTACCATTTTTTTATCCTTTACCCTTTTTCTATTTAAACACCAGGTGCATGAAAACCACATCACCCATTTCACCATTGCAGCACAACTGCTGTGGCACATGATAAACCTGCCCATCTGGGCTGGTCGATCGTACCTACATGGATGTGCATACTTAACACTAATACGTGTTTCACATTCGTAGATAGGTGTGTTTTTATGTGTGCATGTTTGCTTGTGAGTGAGGCAGAATCAAGCGAACCTCTAATTACTGAGCTACTCATTAGAGCCCAGGTGCCTCTTGCTACTGGCAGAGGTTAACTCCATGCAGGGAGCCGGGGTGACATGTTAATGGGGTAATTGTGCTGACCCATGTGCCCTGATGGTTGATAATTACTTTCTCCATGTATTTATAATGTGAGAGATTAACATGAGAAGGGTAGTTGAAAAAAGAAGGTAAGAAAGATCCAGAGATCCTGTGGGGACCCTATAGGAGGTGCCCATGCTGCAGTTTAATGGCTATGACTAAATCAAAGTAGAAAGAAAAAGCCTGGTGTGTGTGGCTGTGGGTGTGTAGGCCATGTCAAGGTTGGTTACCCCCCCCAAAAAAAAATCCTACACCAAAGCCTTCGGAGAGATAAACTGTTAAGTGATGAATTTCACACTTTTCTTTTAAAAACAATGATAACTGTTTGCAAGTATAGGCAACATTGACGAGTCATAGCATGATAACCAGCAGATAAAGTAACCTTTTATCATGGCAGTAGTTGCTTCCCGTTAACTGTGATGCTTCAGTATAAACAGTCCCGTAGCTCCAATAAGTCATTCTTAAAAAGAAATCAATTTCATCAACTTCAAGTCAACCTCAACTGTTGGGATTTATGAAGTCAAAAGTAGTTTGATGATAGAATCATTAGGGTTTCCATGTCTTAGCTGGAGAGACTGATTGGTTGGGATGTTTCCTCACTTACCACACACACACACACACACACACACACACACACACACACACACACACACACACACACACACACACACACACACACACACACACACACACACACACACACACACACACACACGCAAAATAATTAAGATGTTGCAGAGGTCCAGTCAAAGACCTGATTGGAAGTGTGTGGTAGAGCCTGAAGAGAGCTGCACAGGAAAGGATAACCTAGTTTCATGAGGTAAGTTTGGATTGAGATAAAGCCACAGAGGGGAAGAGAGCAACTCCTCATTCACAGCAGCAGAGTGAAGAACCAATCAGTACCTTTAAAGAGCATATTGCAGGTTGGAGACCCCTGTGAATCAATGTGTAGGAAAATAATGTAGGAACTGAATTTTCATTGAAATACGCATAAATATATACTACAGTGACCTCCGGAGTTGTTTTTGTGAGAGTATTTTACTTCCGCATCTGAAAAAGCTGAACCGGGAGTGACGTCACACTGGGGAGCGCGGTGAATTCAACAATAGGAAAAATAATGGATCTTAATGGTAGTTGTGACACTGAAGAGGTTGTGAATGTGTATTCACACCAATATGACTAAGAACCCGTTAGTCCCCCCACGTTCTTTTGATTGACAGCTGAAACTCGCTTTTTAAAAGGCTGATTTATGGTTCCGCGTTACACCAACGCAGACCCTACGGCGTAGGTTAAGCGGCGACGCACCGAACGCTGCGTGCGCCGCGTACCCTACACCGTAGGCTACGCCGTCGATTTTACGCGGAACCATAAATCAGCCTTTATTCACTGCAGCACCCGCCCGTGCTCCTGAAAGAAACTCCGAAAATAACTCCTTAAAAACGGGTGAGTACTTGTAATCTGTCTATGTTTGTACTTTCTAAACAGAAAACAGGCTTATTATCTTCCCTTTTTTTTTTAAAAGCATCCGAAATAGCTGGGTATTTTTAAAACCGAATATTTCCCCCCCTTCGTTTATAAAATAATTTGTATCCACATTACATCGTTGTTAAAAAAAAAAAAAACCTTCCACACAGAACCGAAGATCTGCGTTTTCGACCACTTTCATAAGCACAGACCTGTAGATCATCTGGTCTTCTGGACTCCGGGCCGCCTCCGCGGCGCAGTTACCCCGGGATCCGCGCCTCCTCCTCGGGCAACGAGCTCGAGTTCCCCCCGGTGTCCGCCGCGGAGCTGCCGCGTTAACCGACGCAGCCCTGCTGCAGCCGGGCTGGGCAGCTTTCCCGGGTCCGGGAGCCGCGTCTCATTCTCGGTTAACGAGCTCGCCTCCCCCCGTGTCAGATCCATGGTCCCGCTGCGGAGCTGCTGCGTTAAACCGACGCAGCAGGGCTGCAGCTGCTGCGCGTCGCCGCGTACCCTACGGCGTAGGCTCCGCGTCGGTGTAACGGTGTCAAGAGCAGAGACCATTTATTTAATAAATAGCTTGGAGAACAGATGCTGGATCATCTGTAGAACTGTAGTAAACAATGGTCGCACGTTAGACGTCAGACTCAGAGCAGATTTGTTGTTGTTTTGGAGCATAAGGTGACGTTCGAAAACGCAAAACTCCGGTTGTCTCTGTTTACACCAGGTCTGCACGCATCTACATAAACGGAGTTTTCAAAAATCTTCCCTTTGCCCGGAGTTTTTTTAAACATTCGTTTATTTGTGTTTTCATGTGGATGACAGGTCCAAACGTAGGAAAATATCTTGGGTTTAGCAGATACCGGCTACCTGTGTACGGGGTCTGGGCAGTCAGATGGGGCAGAGCTGTGGAGACTGCTCCCTGGCGTGACGTCATATGACGCGGTGGTCGAAAAAAAGAGCGTTTGTACGAGCTTGGCTAAAATAAGCCACTTTTTCCTCTGAATACGTGCCCTTATGTCTTGTAAAACATATTAAATCCTACATTAACTTCTCACATAGTCATTTTCACATAAGGTCAGGTATCATTTTTGAAAAAATTCTAACCTGCAATATGCTCTTTAAACCAAGCCATCTGCTGAAGTCGGTGGTCATCTTCATGTGATCCTGCTGCAATATAGATGTCAGGTCAAAGAAGACCTGGAGTGGGCGCCCATACATGACGAGATAAAGGACAGTCCCCCTCCATCAAGTGGAGGGCTCCCAGCTGTTACTGTTACGAGATGAATAAAAGATGGAGGAGCAGCGCAGAGATCAGATTTACAACAAAAAGAAAATATGCTATAAGTAATCCCTCTTTTTTCACAGGGGTTACGTTCCAAAAAGAACCCGTGATAGGTGAAATCCGTGAAGTAGTAACCTTTTTTTATATTTACAATTATTATACAAGGCATCAGATTGTGGAGATCAGCGCTGCCTCACCGCGACCCGAGTAACTGGATTTGAACGGGAGAATCAGCGCAGAACGTTTTTTGGCAAACTAGGCATGTGCCTAGGGCCCGATTGACAGGGGGGGCCCAGACAGAGGGACAAAAAAAAAAAAAAAAAAAAAATTTTTTTTTTTTTTTTTTTTTTGGGTCTGCACACATATTAATGGTTGATAACATGATGGTAAAAACCTAAGGCATATACATATATATATATATATATATATATATATATATATATATATATATATATATATATGTGCATTATTACTATATTTAGTATACATACATACATATATACGCATACATACGCACAGGGCCGCCGCAAGGGATGTGCAAACCTCGCGCCCCACGGGGCCTCGCGCTATGGGCCGTTTTTTTTTTCCCCAATTTTTTTTTTTTTTCGTTTTTTTTTCCCTTTTTTCCCTTATAAATATCAACAGTCACGTTCCATTACAGACCTAAATGTGTACTAGTCTGTGCATATCAATAAATATATGTGCAATGATGACGCGTGTCTGTTGTTCAATACCACTGATCAGACCAAGCGCGGACACAAGCTGCTCTGATCCAGACGGGTGGAGTTGGAACAAACTGTCACACAATGTCGAGAGAACGAGACAGATTCAGGAAATTTCCATCAGGGGATGAAAAAAGAAAAAACTAAAGAAAATGGAAGAGTTTAATGCCTCTCTGAAAGGCTTGTTTGATAAATTTGTTACAAAAATCACTGATCCGACCGGGTCTCAAGTAGCCATGGGGCCCCGTGTCGTGGCAAGCCCAGATGATGATGAGGCAGGGGAAGGTATCCAGTATTTTGCTAATTGGAGAGTTAAAATTGTGCATCGCTACGCTCACGCGCGAGGGCCCCCCTGGCCATTTCACACAGGGCCTCGCAAATCTCCCAAACGGCTCTGCATACGCATACACTTACAGACATACATACTACAGCACACTTTGTCTTACTGCAAATTTTATTGGTCTTTGTAGATTTTACTTCTTATTTAACTATTCAATTTAATCAACACATTTAATTAAGATTTTCTGCAAAATGCTCACAATCGATAAGATAAGGATAATTTAATAGCATTTAATAGAGCGTTGTAATAACGTATAAATAATACAAATCTAAAAATAGTCTGATAGACTGATGTTTAATATACAACACATGACTTATTTTGGAATACAAAGAACCAACTTGACTATGACTATGCTATGTAAAATGTGAATTGAGTTTTATTAGTAACTTTGGTAAGTTTAAGATTTCATAAATAACATCGATGGAGGGGGGCCCAAAAATCACAGCCTGCCTAGTGTAGTCCATTTATTTAATCCGGCTCTGCGTACATGTACATGTACAGTACATATTAAACCGTAACGTTATTGACACACACGAAGTGAAGAAGCTGGGAGACTGTTTAGCCAATCAGAATGCAGAACACAATGCACAATCCAAATCCGTGAAGCAGCGAGACTGTGAAAGGTGAACCACCTTATAGCGAGGGATTACTGTACTGTATTGCAAAACTGATGGGAATCGTGATATTTTAGAGATAAAAAAAAGAAGAATGACATTTAGGTCCCACAAACAAGATGAGTCAGCGCCTTTGTGCACGTTTTCATGTGATAGTGTATTATTCCATGAGGTGTGTTTAACTGTGGCTACAGACACTGCAACAGGCCTTGAAATCATGCAGCATAAAGTAACAACATTTAAGGATTTCCTCTCCTTCTATTTAAAGTCAAGAGCAGCTCTAAATGAAGCTAATGAAGTAATACTGCTGCCTCACGACTTGGGTGTGGCTGTGGATCAGTAGGTGGAGTAGGCCGTCCTCCGACTGGAAGGTGATCGGTACTTCCATTCCACCTCAATACACTGATCCTGGCGTTGTCTATAATAGTAAAAAGGGCTTCATAACGTAATGATAATAATAAATCCTATGAACTGGTGAATGAGAAGACTTTACACACCAAATAAGGGTGGATCATTTTACTTGTAAAAGAAAAAGTTAAACATTTGGAAAAGCACATTTCAGCTCTTATCAACATTGATATTGATTTCTTTAAAAATGGTCAGATATTTTGTTGTTTTTTTTGTGCGTGACTTAATTTAATTTATTTATTTATTTTTTTACCTTGTCTGCACACATATTAATGATTGATACCATGACGGTAGAAACCAAAGGCATATGTGCACATACACATACACATACATAAATATACACATACAAACCCAGTGATTTATTGATTGATTTTTTTTTTTTTTGGGGGGGGGGTTGTTAACATACATACATTTCTGAATTCCAGGCCTCCTTTTTTGTAATTCTACAATATATAACACCATTAAACTATTAGAAGAATCTGGATGAATTTCAGGGCCTAAACTGACAGCGTGGGAGCCAAAATCCTTGTTTCCACTTGCTTCTGTGTATTCATGCGATATGTCCAGTACTGCATTCATTTCTATAAGATACCCCCTTTTATCTTTTCTTCTGTTGTTTTTTTTAGCATAATTTTCCTCACACGTGTTGAAAATGTTTGATTTGTTGAGATTTTTGGAGACAACCTAAACGCTTTACTTGCATCCAGTGCTAGCTAGCACTGCATGAATAACTAACAGGCTCTTCAAGAGCAAATTCAGGCTGTCAGGCAGAAAGAGAATTAGCTTTTACCCGACTCAAACACCAAGGGGGATGATCCTCATTTCATTCAGACTAACAGAGGCAAAGGAAAACAGGACGTTAGCCGGACATTTACCATATCGGATCCTTTAAACAGTACTGCATGAAGAGCTACAGTTGATATGACGATGTGGACAAGGGATTACTGCCAGAAACCTTTTGTCAGTGCAAGAATATGGAGCAACATTTACAAATACCACTTTACTGTGCAAAACACAAGTCTTACTTTAACTTTTACTTTAAGAGGCAGCATTGACATCTTTGGGCTTGGAGGCGGAGCACCACACAATGAAAATCTGAATTTGGTTCAGAGAAATAGTAGAACAAAAGAAAAAAAACTAATAAATCAAAACGGGGCACCACCTGAATGTGAGGAATTAATAAACAAACAGCACAATCAGTCTCAAGATAAGTTTTATTCTCTGCATGCCAGCCTGTTGCCAGGGGTGGCGCTAGAGAGTAACAGGGAAGGAAAAAGTCCGAGCATAGGCCTTTAAACCAGCAACTGTTACAAATACGTACAAAATAACCACAAACAGCTTCTCTCATTCAAAGGAATCAGAATTTATTTACACAAGGATTAAAGATGAGACAATACCTGGGATACATTCTCATACCTAAACTACATATAATTAACTAACTAAACATGAAACAGAAACTTCAGTGTGTGTGTGTGTGTGTGTGTGTGTGTGTGTGTGTTAGTAGGACAGGATGAGAGAAATAGGAGGACAGTAAAACCCAAAACACTAGAATAACTGTTTACCACCAGAAAACTAAGCGGCTCTGATGTTCCACACAGAGACACACCAATGTGAAGCCAACTTCACATGCGCGCTCTGGTCAGTCAACCAGGAAATGAGGAAAAGCTTTGTTTTCTCTTGTGGGAGACCACGTCAAGGAGATCCAGCAATGTGGATGCAAAATAGATAAACTAAAAATCCTGCTGTGCATCAGCGGGGCAACCCAGCTGGGTTTTGGTCCATAACCAATGAGAGGCCAGTGGCGTCACTTTCACACCAATCTGTGAAAAGCAATCAATTGCAAAGCCTGCTGGGGTTTTGACTTATTTTGAAAGTTTCTTTGTTTCAAAGCATGTGGTCAAGCCTTGCAGTTGATCTTAGGCTTGTCTTTGTTCAACCATGCCTGTGGCCCAACTCCAGCCAAGCTGTTATGACTAGCAAGTCTACGCGCCAGGCGCTGTGATGGTATATCAGTGTCATTTGTAAAGCTCATATCCTTTTCTTTAATGTACAATATACAAAAGTACACAAAGCTTTTTTTCTTTGTTTGTTTTTAGTGGTGTATGCTACCACATCTTTTGAAGGATCTCCATGTATTTTTCAACAAGTAAACATAAAACCACATTCTCCACACATTGCAAGTGCAGAATATTGTGTCTCTGTCTGTGTTCCTGACCTGACCCCTGTATGTACGACCCCTGATAAATGTAGAAACAGAAAATCAACGAGTACCCCATAGTATCGCACACCTTAATACATGTGTAACAGGGATGGTTTTAGGACCCTGGGGAGCCTTTAAAGGGAGAGCAGAAGCAGCTCTTTCTCTCTCTCTCTCTCTCTCTCCCAGGCCAACACACGGCCAAAGTTCCGGGGGCCGTCCTCGGGACTGGGCAGACCGGCGAGACAGTTCCGGGGGGTCGTCCTCGAGGCCGGGCAGACCGGCGAGACAGCTCGGGGGGTCGTCCTCGAGGCCTAGGCTTGGGTAGGCGTGGGGCTTGGACAACTTGGCGTGGGGCTTGGACGAATTGGCGTGGGGCTTGAACCTTGACTTGGCGCGGGGCTTGAACCTTGATTTGGCGCGGGGCTTGAACCTTGACTTGGCGCGGGGCTTGAACCTTGACTTGGCGCGGGGCTTGAACCTTGACTTGGCGCAGGGCTTGAACCTTGACTTGGCGCGGGGCTTGAACCTTGACTTGGCGCAGGGCTTGAACCTTGACTTGGCGCGGGGCTTGAACCTTGACTTGGCATGGGGCTTGAACCTTGACTTGGCGGGGAACCTTGACTTGGCGGGGAACCTTGACTTGGCAGGGAACTTTGACTTGGCGGGGAACCTTGACTTCTTGGGAACCTTGACTTGGCGGGAAACCTTGACTTGGCGGGGATCTCAGGATACGAGGAGCCGATTGAGGGGGAACCCGGGTCCGTGGCGCTGGCTGCGGGGGAACCCGGGTCCGTGGCGCTGGCTGCGGGGGAACCCGGGTCCGTGGCGCTGGCTGCGGGGGGAACCCGGGTCCGTGGCGCTGGCTGCGGGGGAACCTGGGTCCGTGGCGCTGGCTGCGGGGGAACCCGGGTCCGTGGCGCTGGCTGCGGGGGGAACCCGGGTCCGTGGCGCTGGCTGCGGGGGAACCTGGGTCCGTGGCGCTGGCTGTGGGGGAACCCGGGTCCGTGGCGCTGGCTGCGGGGGTACCTGGGTCCGTGGCAGCTGGCTGCGGGGGAACCCGGGTCCGTGGCGCTGGCTGCAGGGGAACCCCGGTCCGTGGCACTGGCTGCGGGGGAACCCGGGTCCGTGGTGCTGGCTGCGGGGGGTCCGGGACCATCACTGGAGCAGGGGGTGATGCGTCCGGGACCACCGCCGACGATGCGTCCAAGACCACCGCCGGAACAGCGGATAGCTGGGACTTGCGCCGACGCCGTCGTCGTCATCATTCCAGAGCCTGAATGCTCCTGGGCCCACCCCGAGCGAAGCCTGATCCGCGGAAGGGAGATTCCTCCTCCTCCTCCGGGTGCAGCCAACCAGGAATAGAGAGTTCTGCCTCCCGGTACAAGTAGTCCCAGAAGGCAAAACTCTCTCCCGCTGGGTCCATACTGGTGGTTCCGTTCTGTCACGGAGTGGTTGGATGAGGACCCAGATGCAGGAGAGCGAGAGGCAGGAGTTCAGCAAAAAGGGTTTATTTAAAAAAAAAAGGCAAGAACCAAAAAAGCTGCAGAGCAGGATTAACTAAAAACACTAGAGCAAAACCTGAAAACTTGGCAGGACTCATGGAGGAAGGAAACAGGACTGAACCACAAGGAGCAAGGGAAAGACAAGACCAGATATACACAATGGGTACACAGGTGTGAACAATCAGGGCAGATGGAAGACAGGCGGGGCAAAACAGAAACACAAACTGGGGGAAATGTCAACCACTGACAGACACGCAGCAGAAGGGACGACAAACATTTGTCGTGGTAGGTCGTGATTTTAAGGAAAAGAATACTTGATTCACGTTGTACTGCATTAAAAACATTACTTTATAGGATATACATTTACTCTGTCAGAAAAGCAGCAGCAGCAGTTGGGACAGATTCAGCGCTGTAAAGGCAATAGACATTTGTGTAACCTCCAGTCATCTGCATGCTGAGCAAGAGAGTGTGGACATTGAGTGAGGTTGACGATTGTAAGTCATGCATTTTATATTCATTTAACAGTGAATGTATTGAATTATGTGGTGTTGAAACGTGTTTTGTGTTTTCTTTAGTATCTGTTTCTGACAAAAAGTAACTGCTGGTCTGGGTGCTAGTAAAGCTACTTGAAGGTACAGCATGTCAAATGGCGTATTTTATTTAAGTATTGTATCTTAACATGTTGAACAAAGCTTAACACTCATGTCTGTGTTTATAGGACTGTCTGCGAGTGAAGTGACTGTCACTGTTTTTTTTCCCTCCTAATAATTAGTTTTCATTGTGGGCCTTTTTGCGTTCTTAGTTTTCATTTTTTGTTATTAATTTTAGTTGGGCTAGTTGTTCTTTTTGTAATAAACTATTTTCGTGATTTATCTGCCTCCTGTCCTGGTTATTCTGGACATTACCTGGCTGCATAGTGAACTAAATTGGGAGGTCTTAAGTACCTTAGTTGAAGAAGCTGGTTCAATCACTACACATGTTTGCAGGAAGAATGTTACAAAATCCCCTCACTAAAAAACTTCATCACTTTGCATCATCAGCGCCAGAACACCTTTCCAGTGTTGGAAGGACTGGCAGCAGTATTAAAGCGGTAAACTTTTTGGAAAGTAATGCAAGCCTGAAATCCCAAAATTGATGTATACAAATAAATGAAATGAAACTGACGAGTAGAAATATGAAATATATGAGGTTCATACTGTCTGCAAAGAAATAAAATCCAAAATAAATATGATAATCTCTTTGTTAGCTTTTTTTCTCTCTTTTTCATCTTCCATATTTTCTCAATTTTTTTTAAATTTGGGGTGGTCAACCACACATTTATTATGCATTCATCACAGCAATAAAATGTCCTCACTTGCTATTTTGGTAAACCGTGCACATTGTTTTTGGCTCACTAAATAAAGTACGCTGCTACAACAAATCCCTGCTTTATATTGCCGAATAACCTTGACTGCCTCAGCACTGAATGCACCACTTGGGAAGCCAGGGACTCTCTGTGTCATTAAGAGTTGATACACAATAAATCTGGAAACTAGATTGCAGGGCAGTGAGCTGTGGCAGGGTTCAGGAAGGTAGCAGCAAAGGCACGATTGACTACATTGATGGTTAAATTAAACAGACGAGAGGGAAATACAAATATTTGACTTGGATTCAGTTGGTTTTTGATCACATTCGATGAAACCAGCTAATGTTGATGGGAAGGAGTAATAGGACAGGCTGTGGACCCCTCTGTGTCAACATGGTGACAAACAAATCTGAAGTTACTAGCACATAATGCAGTGGATGGTAAGGGAGAAAATAAAGAATGAATACAGATATGGAATACCAGTGAGAGCTGTCTGAGCAGACAAAAAGACATGGAAACAAGGTGAAAGATGATTGAGGACAGCATGGGTAAAAGCTTTGTTGCAGCCCATAATCAGCCGATGTCGTATTGATCTCGCTTTGGTTTTGACCCAGTGGTAGCAGATGAGGGAAATTACCAACTCTCACTTCAAAAGTGAGCACAGAACAGCTTCAAAAGGTGAAGGAGACAAACCAAAGGAGTCAACCACCTCGGGATCGTTTAACAGTGTGATAAACTTTCATGGATAACACGTTTTCCATTGATTAAAGCAGGAACAAAGACTGATCAGTGACACTTCAATGAAGATCCCAGTTCCTTTGACGTTGAGTGTAAACTGTGCATGAACTTTTCATGGCAAACAGAGGCACTGCAACCCAGTCAGATCTGACCCACACGAGATTACCTTTCCACTCGTTCAAAGGAAGCCTCAGGGATTTCTGGGAAAAGAAAAAAATTCAAAGGGTGAGTCGACTCAAAATGTGTCCATGCTTGATGTTGAAATTAAAATTATAATATATGTTAGCCTGTTGCAGCAGCTCAAATCAAGTTGGGGTTTTATTTTCTTTAAATAAGTTGGGGTTTTTTCCAGAAGGATTTTTACATCTGATAACCATAACCATATAGGAGAACGTGAGCTTTCCAAAACCCAAGAAAAGCCTCCAATAAGTTGTTATGCCCCATATCCAAACAGGTGTCCAAAAAAAAAGAAAAGGGTTAGGGTTTTTTTTTTTTTTGCTTAATATGAAAATGAAGGGCTAGGAGTGGTAATGAAGAAATATTGGGACTATGGAACATTAAGTTCTTTGTGTTTCACTGAGACATATCTGCCCTGGTATATTCTGGACTCCAGCACTTTTTTTAATACAAATTTCAGACTGTAAGTGTACTGTGGTCCGTATTAGACTGCAGACAAGGTGTAAAAGGGAAGGAGGAGAGACTGCAGAGCTGGTTAGTCCTGAACATGTTGCTGTGAAGAAGCATCTTTGGACCTGGATAATTAGCTGCTAGCTGATATTCTGTCAATACTGTCTGCTCAAAGA
Organism: Cololabis saira; assembly: GCF_033807715.1. Classification (NCBI taxonomy): domain Eukaryota; kingdom Metazoa; phylum Chordata; class Actinopteri; order Beloniformes; family Belonidae; genus Cololabis; species Cololabis saira. The sequence goes on from NC_084587.1 coordinate 44,298,534, forward strand.
TTTGACTTGTATAATATTCTTTCTGAGAACAATGAAAAGGAATGAAATCCCTTCGCCATTTATGAAAAATGTCAACTACTTGATATTAGAGAGTGTCCTAGCCTACTGGTGCACGGTGTGGTGCTCCAGCTGCATTGCAACAGAGAGAAAACCGCTCCAGTGTGTCATTAAGATGACTCAGAGGATCGTTGACCCCCCACTCCCACTTGGATAAGATCTACCTTAGGTGTCTCCTCCAACAGGCCACAAGGATTTGATGTGACCCAACCCACCCAGGACACTCTCTGATCACCCCTCTCCCCTTTGGCAGGCTCAGAGTCATGAAAACCCAGAAAGATAGATTCATACATAGCGTTTTCCCCATGACTGTAGAGAGACTGCTGCAGAAAACATGAATAACCAATGACAATAAGCTTTTTCGGATGATGATGATGCTGAATTTGCAATCATCAGCTCAGTGGCAGTCACTGGAGACTTCAACCATACCACTCTTCCTGCAACACTTCCTGTTCTTCTATTATTAACTTATATAATCATTTCCTATTGTGAATCAAAAAAGATTCTTCAGCTCATCTTAAATTTATTACAGTTGTGTAGTTACCTATGCATTAATTAGCACAATGAACTCGAATTAACTTCTGACAGTTGGAGCTTATGAAATAAAATTAGAAAATAATACTATGATGTTATGTCTAAAAAAAGAGAGAAATATATTATACAGTAATTTGTAGACTACCCATCAATTTTGAAGTAAAGTTAACGAAATCACAAAAATTACAAAGCATAAAGACATAAACGAATGACTTAAGATGTGTTTCAAAGCTGTAAAAAGACCAGTTTCCATACCGAAGATACACCTTTTTTGAGGAATTTGTGCTTATTTTGAATTGGAATAAGCATTGAATTGGATAAGGCCACGTTTACCACAGCATTGCGTCAGCTCTTGTTCATGCAGCGCTGTGTAAGCATTTGGGATCTGAGGAGACAGAATACTGTATTTTCCTCAAAATAAGTGAAAGAAGAGGTAGTTTAACAATAATAGTTTTTTTTGCAGATGAGGAGGTTGTAGCTTGCATACCAAGACTAAAATCATATGGATTTATTAATCACATTATGTAATGTTGAAATTATCTTATTTTTCATGTGGTTGTGATGATTAATGTTTCCATTTGTTGAGCTCCAGTGCAGACGTTCACAGGGTGATGAGCCGTCTCCGTCCTCACCTCCTAAAAGATTTAACTTCTCTGAGGTGATTTTTTTAGTCATCAAATTGCCCGTTTGTGATTCAACATAAACAGCAAGTGCAATTTTAATTGAACAATTTGTTTTTGTTGTACCTTAATCAAATATGTAGTAATGTGTTGTGGGTCGATTACATTTGAAATTTTACATCCAGTTTCAGCAACCGATATGCCATCTTTCTATTTTTCCCTTTAAAATGGAATTTTTCTCATTTTTTATCAGTGGATTCTGGTCTTGTGTTTTATTTTTTTTTTTTTTTTATTTTTACAAAGGAAACAACTTTTAAATAGAGGTGAAAATGTTAACTAATACAAATCCACATGTGATCTTTGAAGTTGAAGTTGTAATTACATAGAAAAGGGAAGTGCTGGATCATTTTAAATGTGCCTTTGTCCAGTGGATGGTCTCATTCCATTTAAAATCCATTATCTGGGGTTTTGCTGCAGAACCTGAAAAGAGTAAATGTGATATTTCTCACTTCAGTGCCAGAGTAAAATGTAAAAGTGGAGCTCTTCTGTTACTGCTGAGCAGTCAGCACACTTTATTCAGCAGCTAATAGAGAAAACCGGCCTCAAATCTCACATATCAGTTTTAGTATAAATTTGAATAGGCTACACATTGTTATAAAAGAATATTAGTAATTTTAACACTTATTTATTAACTTATATTTTCCTCCTTATTTTTCCCATCTATATATCACTACAATTATCAGGAACTGAAGTCGCTGAGGAACTCAATAAAGCCATTAACAGGAAAAGGGAATTGTACAGCGGAGTTCCGAGGTTTTGATGTTCATACATCTTCCAGATATACAGTGCTTTTAGATCCTCGTGGTTTCATTCTGAACGGTGACTTTGAATCATTAGTCTTTGGCCTCCTTCCTTCTGTTTAGTGTACTGTTTTATGGTACCAGACTTGCATTCTGAGGAGCTTTCTTGTCGTGATATTTCCTTCAGTGGCAGGGTTATTATACCAGCATGGTATGGGACAGCTGATTACTGACAGTGGTACTGTCCTTATCCTTTGAATGGAAGAATGGGTTTAGAATCATTTTTTACAATTCTGGTCAGGACGACCATCCAGACATCCACCTTGGGAAATCGATGTATCCATCCATTCATTAACCTGTGATTGTCTGTATTTGGTTTACAGGGGGAGCAACCTGAGCAGGGAGGCCCAGGCCTCCATCTTCCGAGTCTCTTCCACCAGCTCTTCCATGGGAATGTAAAGGCATTCCCAGGCCAGCCAAGAGGTAATAATGTTTCATGCATGTTCTGCATTTCCCTGAAAGTCTCTGAAAAAGGTGTCCTGGGGATATTCTAACCAGGTCTTCAAACCATCTCTGCTGGGTCCTCTGAACGGAGAAGGGGCAATTCACTCCACAGTCTTGCCCAGATGAATTCACTTTTTAAACTCTCTGTAAGGGAGAGTCCAGCTACCATGTGGAGAAAAGTCCTTTAATCCATTTTTGGCAGAAATTGAATTTTTTCGGTTATAATCCACAGATCATCACCATAGGTGACCCCTTCAAAATCAATGAAATCTTCAGAGCATTTTACATAAAAATCTACACCTTGGAAGTGTCCAATGATGATACCGATATGCATTTTTTTTTCGAATCTAAATGACTGTTATTAAGTCCCTGTTTATAAAGCAGAACTAGCTATACCTCTCAGACAAGCTGACATTTCAAATGCGACATCAGCTATGCAAAGTGGCAATGCTCAGGGCCCTGACGGATACCCGAGTGAATTTTACAAAAATTACTCAACCAAATTAACTCCACTTATCTTAGAAATGTTGAATGATTACATGGGTTCTGGGGCCTTGCCACAGCTGACTCACGGCAGACTCAAGGCTTCTATAACACTTGTACCAAAGCAAAGGAAAGACAAAACAGTGTGGATTGAATGGGCTCACTTGTTGTGAAATAGAGTCATTAAAATTCTAGCTAAAGCACTTGCCCGGCATTTAGAATTTATTACCAATGAAGTGATCTCCCCTGGTCAAACAGGCTTCATGACTGGTTGTCACTCCATCTCCAACATCCGGAGCATTCTTAACATCATGCGTATTCCTGCATCCAGGGTGTTACCAGAGGTGATTGTCTCCCTGGATGCAGAGAAGACTTTTGACAGAATGGAATGAGCATATTTATTTAAATGTTTTCAAGACTTTTGTTTTGAATGCACCTTCATTGCTTGGATTAAACTCCTATACACGTCAACCAATGCATTAGTGGTCACAAATGGGAAGCGCTTAGAATTTTTCTCTTAATAGGGGGGACACGCCAAGGGTGTCCACCTGTCCACTTTTGTTTGAGCTCTCCATTGAACCTCTGCCTGTCATGTTAAAAATCTTTCCAATAGTAAATGGGATTTCTCTATGGGGGAGGGAACATAGGTTGGCTCTATATGCCAACAAACAATTGTTGTATGTGTTGTATAGTTCAGGTGTTGTGCAAATTTGGTATCTTTTCAGGTTATAAGATCAACCTTATGAAAAGTGACCTCCCATTCCATATATTTAAATCTGGCTTCAGATATTTGGGAATTAATATAATACAGACTTTCTAACTGTACAAAAAAACTTCACAACCCTCATTAATAAGCTACAAAATGATTTACAGAGATCCATTAATCTTTCACTGGCCGGAAAGATCGACTGTATTAAAATGAATGTCTTACCCCGTTTTTTTCTACCTCTTTCAATGTCTCCCTGTATCCCTCCTTTTTGCTTTTTTCAGGCCATTAATAAGACTATATCATCATTCATTTATCCCCTGGAATACAAAAGAGGCTTCTACAAAAACATCGGTCCCAGGGCTGATTGGGTTTGCCAAATTTTCTTCATTATCCCTGGGCGGTCAATATCCAGAAAGTCATACACTGGCTCCACACACCAGATCGGTAATGCTATATGCATTTTGACTTCCTTCTCTGCCCTGGTTACCTTCGATCTCCCTGTATCTACCCACTCAGTTGTTATGAATACTCTGAATTTGGTCACAATTTAGAAACCACTTTGATTTAAAATATTTCCTCAACCTGGCTCCTATCATGTTTTTTGTCCCGTCCAAATTAGACAATATGTTTGGCTTGTGGTGGAAGACAAATGTACATACAGTATATCTTCATAGTGAGGGTGTTTTCTCTTCCTTTTATTATCTCTCAAAAATTCATCTCCCTGGCTTCAGTCGTTTTCAATACTTTCATTTCCAACATTTCAAAAATAATATTGACACAAACTTTCCTTCTATTACTACTACAACTACTACTGTCATTAAGCAGATGCTTTTATCCAAAGAGACTTACATCTGAGAGAAAAATACAAGCATGAAATCACATAGGAGGGTACAGCATGGATAAGTGCTGGTCAGACAGCTGTGAGTCTAGTTGGATGGATGCCAGTGCTAGAAATGATATATCTATCTATCTATCTATCTATCTATCTATCTATCTATCTATCTATCTATCTATCTATCTATCTATCTATCTATCTATCTATCTATCTATCTATCTATCTATCTATCTATCTATACAACACAACAGGAGCATCACCGTGAGCAGGACGCTGAGGGGAAAAAATAACAGTATTAGCTGGTAAACTAGAAAGTCCATCCTTTGAAGCAACGACAGGAGGTCTCAGAGGAGGGCGTCCACGACAAAGGACCTGGGCCGGGACCACAGCTTCATCCGCTACCGTGTGTGCAGATTTCAGCCTATCTCCCCAGTCTCACACGGGAAAGTCATAAATGTCACTGCATCGATCAATCGGTGGTTTGCAACGTCCACTAGCAAACCGTTAGCTCATAGAAAATCAGCACCAATAATAAGAACAGCAAAATTGGCGATGACAAAGTCACTCTCAAACTGACGACAAAACATGCAGTCACTGACCGGGTCCCGAAAGAGGTGATGGAGGAGCCATTAGCCGCGCTTAACGGCGGTCCGTTACCTCCGGTCGACTGGTCTGTGGCAGTCGGCGGTAAGAGGCTCAGCTGTGAGCCTGAGTCCACCAGGAAATGTTTCCCTGACACAGAGTCTGCAATGAATAGCAGCTCACCTTGACCGCCGATGCCCACAGCTGCTACTGAGCGCCGGTTTCCCGGTGGCTCGAACTGGCATGGAGGGACGCAGCGTCTCGCTTTGGCGCCAAAGCATTGATGGAAGAAACACAGATCTGTCCCACGCTGTCTCTGGGTATTCACTGCAGCCACCACTACTGGGCGCGCGTCCTCCGATGTCGATCGCTGGGGGTTTGTTGCGACGTGGTGAACGGCTAAACTCCGGGTAGCGAGCAGGACTCGATCCGCTTCCTCAGCCAAGCCGCGGTAGTCGCCCGTTGCGAGGCAGGCGGAGTTCGCCAGCAGCAGGAGTTGGCACAGGAAAATATGTGGAAACAGGAATCTGCCATCATCAGGGCCCAGCAGTAAAAGCATCTGGTCCATCAGATCCACCGCCGACCTATCACCCAAGCCCGGCAGGGAAAGTAGGCTGAACCTCCGGAGGAGTAGCTGTTTCAGCACCGCATACTTGTTTCGTTGCTGGGGCGCACGAAGCAGCTGCAGGGCGCGCCGAGTTGACTGTTGGCCCAAAGCGACGACGACAAGAGGATATCTGGAATCATCTTCCGTTATTCCCCGCAGATGGAACAGTGCCTCAATGTGCTCGAACCACGAGCCTGGGTCCTCCTGCCAAAAGTCAGCCTCAAAGCCACAGCGGATCTTGCAGGCTGCGGAGGCTGATGAGATGAGGATGAGATCTCTTCTGTTTCCTCGAACATGTTCACAACGGGGTCAACAATGTGGCAAGATGAAGCACTGCTCCAGAGGTTGGTAAACAAGCCTTTATTCCAGACAACGGAATAACAACTGACAACTCGCAACTGACAACAGACAACTGACAGCTGACAACTGACAGAGAACACGCGTAACAAAGCAACCATAAAACTCCCCGTGGCCACGCCCCCTTCCCTACAATCCTGATGGGTGCGGGGTCCGTAATTGTGACCGCCAATATATATATATATATTTATTTATTTAATTTATTTTTTGTTCCCTTCCCACCAATACAACAGTCTATTTATACAAGAAAGCTACATCTAAAAAGACACCATCTTGCGATCATCTTGTCACAACTGCCTGCAGCTCACTCAGTACCGAGTCCTGCAAAGAGCTGGACAAATCTGCTAACCAATTCTGATGAGCAGAGAAGTTTACTAGATGCATAAGTGCGCTGCTGAACTTGGGGAGCCGTTACGAGTCTTCAACCTCAGGAGAGTGCCCACCCTCTGGAAGACTTCATGCATCTTTCCGCTTCCAAAGAAGAATCAGACCAGGGAGCTGAATGACTTCCAACCAGTGGCACTCACGTCACACTTGATGGAGACTCTGTAGCAGCTCTTCCTCAGCCTCCTTGGGCCTCAGGTACAAAGCGCTGAGGACCCACCACAGTTTGCCTACCGGGCAGAGGTAGGGGTGGAGGATGCCATCCTCTACCTCCTAGACCGAGTCCATGCTCATCTGGACAAGGGGTGCGGCACTGTCAGGATTCTGTTCCTGGACTTTTCAAGTGTCTTTAATACGATCCAACCCCTTGGAGAAACTCCAGGAGAAACTCACCAGGATGAGAGTGGACCCCTGCCTGGTTGCTTGGATATCCAGCTACCTCACCGACAGACCACAGTATGTCAGGCTGAAGGACATCACGTCTGACGCTTTGGTCAGCAGCACTGGATCTCCACAGGAGACCGTCCTGTCCCCCATTCTCTTCAATCTGTACACCGCTGAGTTCTGCTACAACTCTGCAATGTGTCACGTCCAGACGTTTGCAGATGACACTGCCATCATGGGGTGTATCAGAGACGACGACGAAGAGGAGGAGTCCAGGAGCCTGGTGAGGAACTTTGTTGTCTGGTGCCACACAAACAACCTGCAACTCAATAACTTCGAGGCCGAGGAACTGGACATCAACTTCGGGAGGGACAGACCCAGTTGTAGACCAGTTCTGTCAGGGGCGGAGGAGGTGGAGGTCATGCAGACCTTTAAATATCTTGGGCTGTGGATGGACAACAAGCTGCATTGGATAAACAACATGAGGCAGCTGTACAAGAAGGCCCAGAGCAGGATGTAATTCCTGAGGAGGCTAAGATCTTTCAACATCAGCAATAAGCTCCTGGGAATGTTTTATCAGTCTGTGGTCGCCAGTTTCCTATCCTACGCTGTGGTGTGCTGGGTAGGGAGTAATTCAAAGGCAGATCTCTCCAGGTTGGAGAGGTTGGAGAGGCTGATCAGGCGCGCTGGCTCCATGGTTGGCACGAAGCTGGACCCTCTGGAGACCATGGCAGAGAGGAGAACAATGCACAAACTCCTGGCTATCTTGGAAAATGCCAGCCACCCTCTGTACACTGTCATCTGCAGCCGGAGAAGCCGGTTCTGTGAGAGGCAGCTCCTCCTCAAGTGCAGGACCAACAGACTGAGGAACTCCTTCGTCCCCTGTGCCATCAAACTGTTCCACTCCTCTCTGGGGGGGAGGAGGGCAAAGAAGAACTGAAGAACAGAAGGACTGTGGGGGCATCAGTCTGACAAACAACAAACTGGATTGTGCAATAACCAGGGGCCTCATTTATAAAAGAGTGCGTAGGATTCATACTAAAAGTGTACGTGTGCTTAAAAGCCGAAAATGGCGTGCTCACAAAAAAATCTGTATTTATAAAACCATGTGCACACACATCTGCACGCAATGTTCGCTTTATAAATCACAGTCCAGCTGGAAGGTTGCGCACCTGAATTCGCCTCATATCCCGCCCTCTACACGCCCACTTTAAACCATGAATGGTCAATGCAAATTACTTCATGACCGTATTTGCATATATAGCCTGCTGAGCATGCGCAGCGGCTATCTGTAGTCTGTTTCTGCTGTGCGTCAGGATGAATGAGACATGTGTTGAGCCGTGCCACCATGCCACTAAATTTCAAGGAGACCGAGATCGAGATGTTGTGGATGAGGTGGAGGCCAGGAAAATGACATTATTTGGTGGTTACGAGTGAGTGGCAGCACGTCGTTGCTGCGCTAAACGCTGTGAGTGCCACGGACAGATCTGTGGCAGAAATAAAAAAGAAGTGGTGCAATCTGAAGGTGGAGGCCAAGAGGAGAGTGGCCCGGCACTTATTTGTTATGTCCTCAGTCACTCTACAGTTGGAAGCGGAGGAGCAGCACCAGCAGCACCAGCAGCACCAGCAGCACCAGAGTGTCCCAAGCGCATGGCGCACCTGGAAGTGGCCGTGTCCTGACTGACGCTGTGCTTCAAACACAGAGGGACACGATCAGCGCTATTATATTATAAGTCTGATATGTGATGACATTAAAAGTATGACATGAATCTGGCTTCATTTCACCACCTCACCGTCTGCTTCGCCAGATCCCCATATCTTCAAAATGTTCATGCGCTAGGATAAAAGTTTGCGTAAAGATACGCACATTTTTCCATTCGTTTTTTTTCTTTAAAGCAGCACAATGTAACTTTTCCACCTTAATATCATATTTCCAGAGTCATTGTGATGGTACATCAAGTTCCAACAGGTTTAATGAACCTCTGTCATGGTCTGAGGGGTCTGTATCGCCTCCACTGGCACTATGTAACTTTGAGGAGCATGGTAGGAACCCTGCCACACTAAAAAACTACACATTTTTACGGCTTTGACTGCTTTACGGCATACTTCACTTCCCCCTCCTTTCCGATTTGCAGTCGAGACGAAAATGGGCGGGGCTTGGAGCGCAGAGCTCAGCAGAAGCTGGTAACCCGTTGCTGTGTTGTGGCTGCAGCAGCTCCACACATACTGTAACAGACATGGGGAAAAGAACGCCAATGGTTTAACTTTTCACCGCTTTCCTGCTTGGAGGCAGAATCACGAAGGCCAAGTATCTGATATAACAGTAAAAGAGTGAAAGAGTCGTCGGCTCGCTTGGATCGCGACTGTAACGACCAAACATAACCTTCCACACATGATCACAAACAAACACTCACACAGACCAGGTCGGATCAAAACACAGGTTTTATTCCCCACTTCTCCAGCTAAACGCAGTTGCTGGCCAGCTCTCTGCAGTGCAATTAACCCCAATCTTCAGATAAAACTAGTTTGTTGAGGAAAAAATATGAACTCTATTTGTAGCTGCAGAGGAAAAAAATAATCTCACGAGTAAAACAAAAATATTTCTCACGCCTCAGAGCCTCTTCAGCATAATATAGCGGTCAAAAAAAAGAAAAGAGAAGTGAGTAATACAAAACATGTACTGTATGTTGTACTATTATACAAATTTATTGAAACACATGGCGAGTCAAACATTTACCAAAGCAGCTGCCAAACACTCCTAAACAAGGTAGTAAGACGTGGGTTGTGCAGAACTGCGGCAGTAAGTACTTACTAAAAAGTGGAGCTCCGACGAGGAGCTCCACTCTTTAGTAAGGATTTCATATGGATCTAAACCGTTAATAATCATTATTTTCTCCATATACCGCTCCCTGGCTTCCTTGTTTAAGGTATCTCGGTAAATTCCAGTTCATTTCCAGCAGTTTAACATCTTTTTTTGCGTTCCGTCTGTTCACTTGGTGAAACAGAAAAGTGGTTTTGAAAGTCCGTCCCGTCTTCATTTACTATCCAAACAAATGCACGCGACGGGGAGAGGATCTTTCCAGCAGTACGCGCTGGTGCTCATGGGAAACGTAGGGTTCTTTCCGGTAAAGCACTACCGCTTTTGTCCAAAGGAGCCGCCAAACTCAACAAAAGCTGAAAGTAACGTTGTGCTGCTTTAAGTATTGTGGCTTCTGAAATGGTTCTGGTCTAAGGCCTCCTTCCTCTAAAATGTGGTGGAACGGTTCTTTAGTCATGATTAAGACACTAACTTCAGCATTGTGTATTTTACTCTTGTGGAGATTCAGAAACTATTGAATCTTCTATAGATTCAGTACAGAGATCGTTCCTGTTCCATTTCAAAGTGGGACAGTTAAACTCACCAAAAGGCTCAAAGAAGTTTAAAACAGATCTGGTGGTATTATTCATTTAAGCACCTATTTTCAAGGGCACATAACTTACCAATATCATGGTATCAATCTGTGAGCTGAGACTGATGAGTGACGATGTCCCTGACTCACTTGTAAAAAAAAAAAAAGTAAGTCAGCATTGTGCTGTATAATATTAATATTTATTATCAGAGCTCTAATTGTAAACTGTAGGAGTTTCATCGGTATAATGGTTAAAAATATTATTTAATTATTCAAAACTGAACATCATGAGAAACGTTTGTTTAGATGTCTCCTGATGCAGAAGCGGTTCTACACCAGGGCTCAGCGCCGGACAAATACAGCCCCTGTATTGTATTTCAATGTCGTGAACCCAGGCTGGGTCACTGCGCTGGCACGACATATTTAGTTAAGAACGCAGTTGTTGACAGAGGCATTTTAACGTGCCAATTTAAACTGCCCTCATAAGGAGCGACACTTTCAAACATTTCAGGAGGTGATCCCCGTCTTTCCCTTGTCTGGCGCACTAATGCTAAACAGTGTAGCTATACATCCGTCATACATGGCTCTGGTTTTTTTTTGTTTTAACATGCTGGAACAAGTTTGTAGTCTTACTCTGTGAAGTAGCACAGTTTATGCTGAACACCTGACGTTGTGCAGCATCTTCCTTTTGTAAAAACCCAAATAATCCTACAGTATGGATGTGCTGTTCTTCTTCCAGACAGAGTTTCAGTTGATTCAGTTTCAGGCTGGTCCATCTAGCCCATAGGCTGTATAAAACAGTGTAGCCAGAGTCCATTGTGCAACAGAGTAAAGCAAAGCATGAAGAGTCGATGCAGTCGAGTGCTTGCTCACCCTCACGTCACGTGACAACCCTAGATTCGCTCACGTTGTAATTTCAAAATCGCATTTTATTATATTGGACAAAACACAATCAGGTTGAGGTCGTTTAAAAGCCAGTAACAATCAACCCATAACTGAGCTGGGTGATTGAGAAGATTTGCTTCTTAAGCGAGCCACAAATAAGAGTGAGTCTGATTTCAATTGCAATCACAGTTGTCCTGATTCTGATCATGATTGCTCTTTCTTTTACATCTGCTCATTTAAAGAGGCAGTTCATTTGGAAGACATACTCTTTGTTTCTTTTAATATATTCCTCATGAGTCAATTACACAAAAAGGCTCAAAGCTCAAGTAAAAATCCTGTTTGGAACCGCAGCTCTAAATTAAATTTTCAACTGAAGGTAATAAGCAGGACTAATGTTGTTAGTTTAAAGGTCATAATGGTAATATAAGAGTTGTAAGAGCAAAAGTACATCCATAATCATGAAAAACATTCTAATGGGTTTCTCTACTGCATTTAAGCAATTTATAAAGTGCTTGCTTGGAAGATTGGGTAAATACTATTAATAAAGATTCTGAGAAATCGGATTTATTGCAACACATTGGCTTTTTTTTGTAGCTGGGTGTTAACTGACAAAAAAACAAACATATAAATATTCCTATGAAACAAATAAATATGACCATGAAACTATTATTATTAAACACAGTGCTTTAAAGAAGAATTCCCACCCTTTGAACTTGAAATTTGCTCAAATAAGACCCAGAAACCTAAATGTATCTTAATGAATGACTTGGATTTATATAGCACCCTTCAAGACACCCAGAGCGCTTCACAGAGATCATGGTCAGGTCTCCAGGACCTGCAGCCTCCAGGACCCTGAAGTGTGCAGGAAAGATTGCAGCAGATCCCTCCCACCCCAGACACAAACTGTTCCAGACTCTTCCCTCTGGCAGGAGGCTGCGGTCCATCAGGACCAAAACCTCACGCCACAAAAACAATTATTTCCCGTCTGCAGCCGTCCTCGTCAACAAGGCCCCGGTCCCCCCCCGACTACCACGGACTGCCCCCCCATCCCACTCTACGTTACATTAACGTAAATATTCCAATCCTGTAACTTTTGCACAGACTCATATCCGGCACTTTACAAACCTCATTGTACATTTCTGTCTATACTTTTTACCTATCCTAAGTTCCTAAGTCACTTTTGTACAGACTCACCCGGCACTTTAAAACCTCATTTTGTACATTTCCGGTCTACATTTTATTTTACTGTTTATACTTTTTATTGTTTATACATTTCATTTTATTTTATCTCTTATATATTTGTTTTTATATTTGTATTGTGTTGCACCAATCCCCATAACAAATTCCTCGTGTGAAAACTTGGCAATAAACCCTTTTCTGATTCCGATTCTGATTATTCATTCATACACATTCTCACTGGTGGTGGTAAGCTATGTTTTGTAGACTGACAGAAGCGTGGCGGCCATATCGCGCCAAACGGCCCCTCCGACCACCACCAACATTCACACACATTCACACGGGGCAAGGTGGGTAAGGTGTCTTGCCCAAGGACACTACGACAGCAAACTGGGACAGAGCGGGATTCGAACCTCCGACCTTCCGATCATTGGACGACCCGCTCTCCCACCTGAGCTACTGCCGCCCCTCTTATTGGAATTTTATGTGATAGAATAACACTAAGTAGCCTAATGCATTGTCGTAAGTAAAGTGTAAAACATTGTTTTTATACTTTTTTACGAATAAAAAAAGTGTGGGTTCAGCTGTGATTATATACTGTATTATCCATACAGCTATTTTTGGTTTTATAAATTCTCTGGTTATCAGAGGCAGTGTAAAATATTTTGTTTGTTTCATTAAGATAAAATACAATAGTAATATGTTAAAAAGATATTTAGTTTGAAATACAATCCATAAGTGTGATTCATTTAAAAAGGATTAAAATTATGTTAAACACAGTCGTTAAAACCACTATGAAACTGTAATCAGAGTTCATTGTGGTATTTGTTCATACAGTAAAATACATTTTGGGGATTTAGTCAATTCATGCCAGTGATGTATGTGGATATAAAACTGTAAAAGTAAAGAGGGAGTGATGATGTTGGTTGTAATACTGTTTAAGTACTACAGTTTCATTATTGGGTTTTACAGTATGAATGTATTGTGTTACTGTTAAGGCTGAATTATGCTTCTGCGTCAAAACGACGCTGTGTCTACGGCGTGTGGTTTTTGTACACGCAGAGGACACGCCGTCACATGCGCCGTCAGTGACGTGCACCTCCCGAAAATTGTAACTACGCGTCGAGGAGACGCCGACCACACGCAGACCGAGAGGGCTGTGATTGGTTCGTTTGAAAGCGAAGCATTTCCGGTTTCCGGTTTGAAGCAGTAGTGAACTTCCAGGGCTTTTTTCTTCGTTTATGTGTGATTTTTTTTGTTTTTGTTTTTTGCACAATAGTTGTCCTTATTTCTTTGATTTACTGTGACCGGAAAAAGTCGGATAAACCATTCAGAAAAAGATCGCTAACTAGTGGCCGCGGGGGGTACTGCACCGCGACCAAATGGAGAGACGGAGAACTCTGAACGATTCGTGACGGCGTCACAACTGCGCCGTGTGCTCTGCGTGTGTGTGACGCAGAAGCATATTTCAGCCTTTATTGTGAAACAAAACAAGTTGGCCAGTACTTGACGGAGCAGATAACAGACCACGCACCAAGTAGGTCCTGTAACCTCGTGTTTTCTGTGTTTTACAGTTCCTGCAAAAGTTGGCCTCAGGAGCTGCGCTGCAGTCCCACCCTCTGACCCTCCCAGTGCTTGCTTCCACTTGCATAGATGTCTGTGTACACCTGTATAGTCTGTATAGATGTCTCTGTCGGACACCTACTGGCATGCTGACCTGCAGTCTCCTCCTCTGACCACATCAGTGTCTGCTGTCTAAATCTGTTTATATAGTTATCCCTGTAGTGCACCAGCTAACCATTGTGTCTGTGACTCTTTTCCCTGTCCGTCATTCTATCTGTCTGATCTCCCCTTTTTCTGCTCTGTCCAGCTGGTCTTCAGCAGGAGTGACCCCCCTTATGATCCAGGTCCCTCAAGGTTTCTTCCCTCCTAAAGGGGTTTTTTTCTTACCGCTGTTTGGTTTAAAGAGCATATTGCAGGTTAGGGTTTTTTCAAAAATTATACCTGACCTTATGTGAAAATGACTATGTGAGAAGTTAATGTAGGATTTAATATGTTTTACAAGACATAAGGGCACTTATTCAGAGGAAAAAGTGGCTGATTTTAGCAAAGCTCCTACAAATGCTTTTTTTTTCGAACACCGCGTCATATGACGTAGCAGCAGGGAGACGTCTCCACACACGCCCCATCTTACTGCGCAGACCCCGTACACACGTAGCCGGGTATCTGCTAAACCGAAAATATTTTCCTACGTTTGGACCTGTCATCCACATGAAAATGCAAATAAACAAATGTTTAAAAAAACTCCGGGCAAAGTGAAGATTTTTGAAAACTCCTTTTATGTAGATGCATGTAGACAGAGACAACCGAAAAAAGAGTTTTGCGTTTTCGAAAGTGCGACCTTTGTTTACTACAGAACTACAGATGATCCACCATCTGTTCTCCAAGCTATTTATTAAATAAATGGTCTCTGCTCTTGACCACTGTTTACTGCGTTACACCGACGCAGAGCAAACGCCGTAGGGTACGCGGCGATTTAACGCGGCAGCTCCGTGGCGGGACACGGGGGGACTCGGGCTCGTTATCGAGAAGGGGACGCGGATCCCAGGGTAGCTGAGCCGCGGAGGCGGCCCGAAGGCCGGAAGAACAGATGATCTACAGGTTTGGAATGCTTATGAATGTGGTCGAAAACGCAGATCTTCGGTTATGTGTGAAAGGTTTTTTTTTTTTAACAACGATGTAATGTGGATACAAATTATTTTATAAACGAAGGGGGGAAATATTCGGTTTTAAAAATACCCGGCTATTTCGGATGCATTTAATCAGAAAAAGAGAAGATAATAAGCTTGTTTTCTGTTTAGAAAGTACAAACGTAGACAGATTACAAGTACTCGCCCATCTTTATGGGAGTTATTTTCAGAGTTTCTTTCAGGAGCCTAAGGGCGGGTGCTGCGGTGAATAAAGGCTGATTTATGGTTCCGCGTAAAATCGACGGCGTAGCCTACGGCGTAGGTTACGCGGCGCACGCAGCGTTCTGTGCGTCGCCGCGTACCCTACGCCGTAGGGTCTGCGTTGGTGTAACGCGGACCCATAAATCAGCCTTTTAAAAAGCGAGTTTCAGCTGTCAATCAAAAGAACATGGGGGCCCTAACGGGTTTGTAATTCTAAGGCTGTGGCCCATCATATTGGTGTGAATACACATTCACAACCTCTTCAGTGTCACAACTAACATTAAGATCCATTATTTTTCCTATTGTTGAAATTCACTGCACTCCCCGGTGCTACGTCACTTCCGGTTCAGCTTTTTCAGATGCGGAAGTAAAATACTCTCACAAAAACAACTCTGGAGGTCACTGTAGTAAATATTTATGCGTATTTCAATGAAAATTCAGTTCCTACATTATTTTCCTACACATTGATTCACCTGCAATATGCTCTTTAAGGTTTTTCTCCCACAAGGGGAGTTTCAACCTGCAATTTTTTATGTTATGTTTATATAATAATTGCTCGGGGGTCATGTTCTCGGTTTCTATCCTTTTTCGATCCTATTGACAACTTATGTTGTAATAGACACTATATAAATAAAATGGAATTGAATATTCCTGATTTTACTGGTGTTTGATTTTAAAAGAAAAGAAATAAAAAGTGATCTTGCTTACCTGCGTTAGGAATAAATTATGGTCTGTCTTAACCTCAATGTTCCAATATTGAAGATGCATCAGACCAACACACATGATTTTGATTCATTATTCCCTCAAATTCCTTTCAGACTTTATTTGTGTATCTTTTAGTTTTTTTTTTTTTTAATCCCACGTCTTTTCCCTGAGGGCTTCGTTCACCTGGTTCCTGTCACACCCACCTGTGCCTGTGTGGAAAGTACATGCTGCATTTTTGCGCCAATCACCCAAAGATGTCTTAGTATTCATGAGTTATATAGCATTTGCATTTGTATATGCTATAAAACTGTGATTAAACATTAATTTTCAACGTACAAAACGTATTTTTACCATCTCAACTGAACCTGAGCCGAACATCATTATGCACATTTTTGTCTGACTTGTCACCACAGGTCCCTGGCTAGCTATTGGTTGAGTGGACTGTCAATCAATCATAGATAATTGGAAATTGATGGTTAGCCGAGGAACTGCAACTAATCTTAGTTCTGCACGAGTGTCAATGCAGAAGTTGAACAGTTGGTGCTTGGTACAAATGCATACCACATTTGTCAGATTTTTATTTGTTAAAATATTTAAAAACAATG
This sequence comes from Cololabis saira, assembly GCF_033807715.1. Lineage (NCBI taxonomy): Eukaryota > Metazoa > Chordata > Actinopteri > Beloniformes > Belonidae > Cololabis > Cololabis saira. Next base: position 44,315,101 of record NC_084587.1, read on the forward strand.
TCTCTTTTTCTTTCTGATTCACAATTATGTGTGACTTTGTGTTTGACTTGAAAATAAACTCTCAATAACATTTAAGTTTATGGCTTTAACGTGAGAAAATGTGGAAAAGTTTAAAGGTTATGAATACTTATTTCAGGGACTGCAAACTGCCCTGAAATTTGCAATTTCCTTTTGAAACATGCATCAATTGATGTAAACTGAATTATCTCCATTTATTTTACATCAGATTATCCAAAGCAGGTAAACTGAAAATTAATCAAATAATTTCAATCATCAAATTCTATTTTGTAATTACGTTTTTACAAAAGGACACATGTTGCTTGTTCAAGGCGAGTTTAGTTCCATAAAGCTTTATTTATTGTCATTTTCTAAAAGCACAAGCACCAGATACAGATTGAACAACAGTAGGTTCTGCTTTGTGTGACTCAGATAACAAGACAAAGACAGGAAATGAGTAGCAACAATGAATACATTATCCAGTGTTTTCTTACAGTTTGTTTAGAAGTATTTAGACAATGACAGATTTCTTTACTTCACCTTCATAAACCACCACAAGTAACTTGAAGTGAAATCATTAAGATGTGATCAAAGTGTAAACTTTCAGATTTAATTTAAGAGGTTTCACATAAACATGACAGTTTCAGGGGCATTTACATCCATTTCAGGGGCTCAAAAGTATTTGATCATTTGACTGAAAAGAAAATCATTTTGTCAGGTGTGGTCCATTCCCTTGTTACCTGAAGAGTAATGAAGCAGATAAAAGGTCTGGAGCTGATGTCAGGTAATGAGCATTTGGCAGCTATTTGACTGGAGACAAATGTGAAATCCAAGGAGAGCGTAATTCAAGTGAAGGAGACCATCATTAAGCTTGAAAAAGAAAAAAAAAATCATTAGAGTTGGCAAAAGCCTAACATGTGGCCGATTTAAAGTTTGGTATATTCTTAAAAAAAGCACTGGTGAACTCAACATCAAAAGACCATAGAAGATGACTGAATCCTTTTCGCTGGTGCACTTAAAAACTGATGCAAGTCCCTCTTAAGGGTGACACATTTGACATAAGTTAGGCACTTTAACATTGGTCTGTTTATATTTCATGGGTTTCATGCTTTCTTATGAAAAGGTCTTGGGTTTATTAAGACAACATTTTTTAGTTTGATTTTAGGTCCACTGAATGCGCATGCACACATCTAAGCGGTCTAATGCAGGGGTTTCCAATTATGGTCCTCGGGACCCCCTGCCCTGCATGTTTTAAATGCTACCCTGCTTTCAGCACACCATGATACAAGGAGCTGTGTCATTGACAGAGATGTACAGACCTTGATGACAAGCTAATGAGGACCATTAATTAGAATCAGGGGTGTTGATGCAAGGCAACATCTAAAACATGCGGGGCAGGGGCAACCCCCTGGTCTAACGTACACTTCCTTTTACTTGAACTGACACAGAAAGTTTCGATAGCAACTCTATCCTACTTTTAGGGAAACACACTCACATCCCTATAGGTTCTATAGGGGTCACACCAAATAAATGCTCAGAAAGAAGCGGGTGTTGGATTTAAGAACAGTTAGCACTTTAATGCTACAACCGGAAATATTTTGACACTTATACTGTACTGTACAATAAACAGAACCAGGCAACACAAACTGAAATGAAATAAAAGAAGAAAAAACACATTAAAATTAAAGCTGCAAGCAGCGATGAACGGGCCCTCGCACCCTTGAGCACGTTCAAGCGTGCTGCAGTGGAACCGCTTGTATGACTTGCGTGTAGATGTCTTCAGGCCTGGACATTTAGCGGATGACACCACCCACGACTCTTCTATATCAAACCATTCAAAAGTTATGGCAGAAAGTAGGAACTATCAGATATCGACCAATCAGATAATCGGAACTATCACATATCGACCAATCAGAAGAAGAGGCGGGGCTAATTAAGGTGAAGGAGTCAAAACCGAGTCCGATGACACCACCCACAACTATGTCATACCATTCAAAAGTTATGGCAGAAAATAGGATCTATCAAATATCAACCAATCAGAAAAAGGGGAGGGGCTAATTCATGCCAATGAAGGTCAAGTACTCAAAACCGAGTCCGATGACACTACCCACGACTCTCTATGTCAAACCATTCAAAAGTTATAGCAGAAAATAGCGACTATCAAATATTGACCAATCAGAAGAAGGGGTGGGGCTAATTAAGGCCAATAAAGGTCAAGTACTCAATACAGAGTCCGATGACACCACCCACGAGTCTTTATGTCAAACCATTCAAAAGTTATGGCAGAGAATAGGGACTATCAAATATTGACCAATCAGAAAAAGAGGCGGGGCTAATTTGCACCAATTATGTTCAAGGACTCAAAACCGAGTCCGATGACACCACCCATGACTCTTTATATTAAACCATTCAAAAGTTATGGCAGAAAGTAGGAACTATCACATATCGACCAATCAGAAGAAGGGACGGGGCTAATTCATGCCAGTGAAGGTCAAGTACTCAATACCGAGTCCGATGACACCACCCATGACTCTTTATATCAAACCATTCAAAAGTTATGGCAGAATGTAGGAACTATCAAATATGGACCAACCAGATGAAGTGGGGGCGCGCTTTTTGGCGTCTATCTTCGCCACAGTAACGCTTTTGACTGAGAAACATTTTAACACACCTGGCTGTACGTTACGGTTCAGGCCGGATTAACGGCCGAAGAAATGGCATAAATTGCGCCAAAATTACACAATTAATTCAAAATGGCCGACTTCCTGTTCGGTTTCGGCCATTGCGCCAAGAGACTTTTCTTTAAGTTGCGACATGATACAGGTGTGTACCGATTTTCGTGCATGTACGTCAAACCGTATTGTGGGGCTTGAGGCACAACATTTTCTAGGGGGCGATGTTAAGTCATTAGGCCACGCCCATTAATGCAAACCATTAAATATCACATTTTTTCGCCAGTCCTGGCTTGCGTGCAAAATTTGGTGACTTTTGCGGTACGTTTAGGGGGGCAAAAAGGCCCTGATTTCGTCGGAAAAAAAAAAAGGAACAAAAAAAGAAACGAAAAGAAAATTCCTACAGATACAATAGGGCCTTCGCACTGTCAGTGCTCGGGCCCTAATAACACATAGTTATTGGGGACTTCAAAACCCATAGCACATTTTAGGGTTATGAAGCAAACAATCAAGATGGAGATGTTGGAACCTGGTTCGAATCTAAACACCTGACACTGAATCATGATGCCAAACGTCCAAAATCCTTCCACAGTGCCAGATGGAAACGAGGACATATCCGGACCTTGTCGGTGTGAACAACGAATTAGCATCCAGAGCTGTGAAACGGGTCCTTGACCCTGTCCCCCACATGCAACACCGGCCAATCACCATAACCATCGGATCCGTTCCAACAACCATCCCTTTCCGCAGAAGGTTTAATTTGCGTAAAGCTGACTTGCTGTCATTCCGTCAGAAGACCGAAGAGTCCATCTCAAGCATTTCACCACACCCTAAAAACTATACCATGTTCACAGAACTGCTGAAAAGATCAGCCATGCGACACATACCAAGAGGATGCCAGACAGAGTATATCCCTGGGTTGTCAGAAACATCCAGCGATCCACTAAACACCTACCACAGGGCATACCACGGGGACCTTTCCCCTCCACCACCATGGAACTCAGAGAGATTCTGTTGAACAAAGTCGGGGAAGATTGAATGCAAGTGTGGAAGGAGAAAACACCAACATGACCAATAACAGCAGGAAGACATGGGCCACAATCCGCTGTCTTGGTGAAGGCCAGGCCAGGATGTCAGCAAGCATATAGCAGGCATCTACACAGACAGGTGGAAGCAGCAGTGAGATGATCAGAGGGGGGAACTGCAGGTCAGTATGCAGCTCCTGAAGCTCCGGCCTGCAAACATACACAAAAGAGAAAAAAGGGGGGGGGGGGCAGACCAGCACAACAAACTACAAGAACGATGGACAAAAATGATGGCTATGAGATGCTTAACTCGTGCATGGCACAGAAAACAATCCCAGCTGTATGGAGAAAGGTCAAGACTGTCGCAATTCCCAAACCTGGAAGAGCTACAGACCCATTTCCCTTCTCATCACCTACAAGCTCTACGAGAGGCTATTACCCCAATGCCTCATGCCACTTATCGACTTCAAGCTTACAAAAGATAAAGCTGGCTTCCGCCCTGGCAGCTCCTAGGCTGGGCAGCTACTGAACCTCAACAAACACATTGAGGACAGTTTTGAGTGCAAACCTGTGCCAAAAAAAAAAATCAGCTTTCACCGTCCTCAATGATTACTGCCCTGTCACTCTGACACCAGTGATCATGAATTGCTTTGAGAGGATTGTCCTAAGTCACATCAAGGACATCCTCCCTACTACTCTGGACAGACATCAGTTCGCCTACAAGGAGATACAATCAACAGAGGATGTAGTCTCACTAGCACTACACACATCACCTATGTCATGATGTTATTTGTGGACTTCAGTTCAGCTTTCAACACTGTGATCCCAGACAAGCTGACACTGAAACTTCACAATATGGGAATGTCTGCCCCCCTTTGATTCTGGATGAGAGAACCTCTCACCAACAGGCTACAAATGTTGAGAATTGGAGCCTGAAAATCATCCACACTGATCCTGAGTACAGGCACACCGCAGGGATGTGTGCCCTTTTCACCTTGTTCCCACACGAATTTGCTGCTATTTACTCAACAAACATAGTTGTGAAGTTTGCAGATAACACCACCGTAGTGGGTGTCATGTCAAACAATGATGAGACTCACTACAGAGAGGAGGTCCAGCACCTAACAGGATGGTGTTCTACCAGCAACCTCGTCCTGAACACCAGCAAAACCAAGAAGGTCCTTGTGGACTTCAGGAGATCCAGGAAGACAGAACACACCCCTCTCGTCATTCATGGGGTGGAGGTGGAGCGGGTGGACAACATCAAGTACCTGGGCATCCACATCACATCTGACCTCGCTTGGTCCATGCATATATCACAGCTGCTGAAAAAGGCCTAGTGCTAGTTGTTAGCCTCTCCAATGCTAACGGCAGTGTTTCCGTGCAAATGGATAACAGAGGGAGTAAAAAATCTGCTGGGTGACCAGCCTAGATATGGTAGTCGTTAGGTTCTCCAATGCTAAAGCACTTCAGTAACAGTAGGCCATCCAATGAATTGCTGGGATCGACACCAAAATTACCAGCCTGCTAACATTTTGTTTTGTTTTTTACGTATTGCTTCTGTATATTGACTTCGTCTTTGTTCAGTGAGTGGTGTTAAACATTGTGTATCTTTTGTTTTTAATGATGTCTTGATATGTAAAACTCCTAATCATTCATTCTCAAAGATATTTAAAGTTTTCTACTCAGGCAGAATTAGGTTATGTTTCCTGTGAGAATTTTAATCTCCCTGGCACTCTGAACTCTCTAGAATATTATGCACACTAATAAAGACTTGGCATCTCATTTGTTGGACTTCCAAATAACCAATTATGTTTCACTGATATGAGGCAATAACTTTTGATGATATTGTTGTTCTCTGTCATTCATAAATATCTACTGGTATTTTAACTTGTCTATTGGTTTGTCAGAATGAACTATGCAAATGAACCTGTAGATGTTAGATATAAGGGATACAATGGCTGATTCCATACGCAATCTGATTTCTTGTCACACACATCCGGAGGCAGATTTCACAAAGGTGACTTTTGCACATCCAATTACTTGATGTCAGTGTCACATAACTGAAGACTTTAACTGACAAATACATGCTACACAGATTAACACATTTAACATGTTAAATCACAGCTTGCATGCAAATATGATGATTTGGGACCCATATTTATTAAGCTACAATTATTTAGCAGCAATAAATGCAATTATTTTTGTTATATTTTAGAACGATGTATATAAAAGTCACATGAAAATTAACAAAATCCCCTGTTCAAAATAACAACAAATAATCCAGTGTCACTTGCTGCTACACAGTAAGGGATTATTTTGGAATTGTATTTAATAAGTACAATAAGCAAACATTTATTGCATGGAAAATATTATTTCCCTTTAGGGACTAATAAAGCATTATCAAATTAAACTGATTTGAAAACAGGAGGAGATGGCTGTTAGTCAAGTGTCTCTCAGATATTGTTTCTCCAGTTTTAGGCTGAAGCAACTAAAAGCTGTCGTTCTTAATAGGTTCAGCTGAAAAGACATTTGTGTTGTGCGGCTGACAGTCAGGATGAAGCATGATGAACAACATTGACAGTGACAGTGAAAGGGCTCATTTTGATTCTCCACAGCCTGGATGAGAGATGCTGTTTATCTGTCGAGTGGACCTCGACATCTGCTCCTGATGAAAGAAGAGACGAGATGAGATGGGAAACAAAGGGTTTGGAAGGGTGGAAAGTAGGAACAACACTAATGCATCATGATATACTGGTTGAATCAAAGGGACAACATGGCAACAGTTGCTGCTTTTGAGGTTTTAGATAAAGCCATTTAAAGGGATGATTTTACACTCGCTTCAAAAATTATTTACACATTCTTTGCCTCTTATCTGTGATGTCAAATAAAATCCATATCACATGACAGTATTACAGAAGGCTGGCATCTGCACTGGTTGTTCATTTGTCTGTGAAATGGGTTCTCTTCATTTTTCTTTGTGCATGTTCAGTTCTTTTGATTGTGCAATGACAGTCCTCCTGGACTTCTGTACTGCCTTTTAGTTGATTCAAAACCATCATGTCACAGACATTGCCTTGTACTGAAATCCCTCAGCAGTCGACTCCACTTAGCCAACTAACAAACAAGCCAAGTATAATCAGTCAGGGTAGCCTGATCCACCATATCAAAGTGTGTGTGTGTGTGTGTGTGGGGGGGGGGGGGGGGGGGTATTTTCACTTTTTTGTGGCCTTAGCATATTTGGACAGCCTAATAGTTCTTTTTCTTTATTTTTTTAAGTATATTTTGTTCAGAGCTCAGCATGAGGATAAACAGTGGTACAGACCAGCTGAGGTTAAAAAGGATTGAGTGTAGTCAGATATTTATTGGTAATTTTCCATAATTTTAGAGGTTTTTGAACTGTAGTTTTCACTCACCATGATTTGCGAACAGCTGGTTTGATAAACAATTTTTTTTCCCCCCATTAAAATATATTTTTTTCATTTGGCTGCGGTACAGAGAAGATAAAACATGGAAATAAAGAAGAAACATGGGAAAACTTTTAGGCTATAGTAAAGCAGCAACTGGTGAGCTTCATAAGGCGTTAATGACACTCAATTTACCAGCAGCACATTATGTCTACATGTACTTTTTGCCTCATGTGTTTCCTCATTTGATGCTTTTGTTAGAGGGAAAATGACCCATGTCTTTTACCGCTACATTAATCTGCAATAAAAAGTTATCCAATCTCCAAAGTTACAATAAAACATAAACAAATTGCTCAACCTGAATACACACAAATAATTATAGCTTCTTGTGTCTTATTCAGCACATCTATTAAACATTCATAGTACTGGAGGGAAAAGTAAGCAAACTATGGACTAATTACTTCAAGAAAAGCTATTTGGCGTCAGTTGGTTGCACGCCTGGAGTCCAAATAATGAAATCAGTGTGGAGTTTTGATTTAGAGCATCTTTGGTTTATAAAAGACACTCATTCGAAGTTCACTGTTCGTAAGAATCGTCTGCTGATGTGAGTCACAAACAGGAGATCTCTGAAGATGCCATCGAGAGTCATTGATCATCATAAGACTGGAAAATTAACAAAGTAATATCAGGGTGTTCAGCCATCCATCAGTCCATAATTAGACAAATTGTTCATAAAAACCAAAACAAAAGTTGAAAAACGGGACGAATACTGGGCACAATGTTCGGCATGAACAGGACTCTGCTGGTAGTCAAGTGTGGTGGTGGAAGTATCAGTTTGTGTGTGCTTCACTGGTTCATACTCTTGACTAGTTGCCATCACGGTAAGGAAAATGTACTCAAATATTCACCATCATATCCTGTGGGATAATAGGAACATAAGACAAACATCAAAAATAAATCTACCAAATAATGTGTCTGAGCTGAAGCGGTCCTGGAGAGAGAAATGCTCCTTTGAATGTCATGCAGGTCTGATCAAGAACTACAAAAAAAAACACTGATGTGAAGTCATCGAAGGAGGTTACAGCAGCCACAAACTTCAAGGGTTCACACTCTTCCTCCAACACTGTGAATGACTTAATGGGTGTGATAAATAAAGAAATGAGAAGAAATGTGTTTGTCTATTGTGACTTACATGAACAACATGTCACATTTTAATGTAAATTATTGTAGAAAACAAATGACTTGCTCTTGTACACACACAAATATACACACACACACAAATTTCACTTGGATGGATGGATGGATGGAAAGTTGTTCCAGGCCATCCTAGAGATAATCTCTCCAGTGAGTCCTGGATATGTCCCGGGCCTTGGGGGGGATCTTGCCAAAGTTAAACTGGATTTTATTGAACTAAAAATTCATTTTAGAAATAAAGAGTTGGAAAAATAGCTGTATGAATTATTTTGTTGGGATTATTGTTGTTTTTTCTGCTAAAGAAATGGCTTTGAGGCTTGTTTTTATTTGGTTTGAGATTTGAAACATTGATTTGAGAAACACTGATAAGTGCTAGCCAACCTGCTTTCACCAAAAGTGTACAATTCTTTTGTACTACTAAGTCTCATGACCGCTGTGATTAGTCTCATGAGTTTGCATTATCATATCCTATTAACACAACAAACTACTACTAAGAAATAAGAAGGAAGACACAGGGCTTGCTTGTTTTACAGTTTTTCTCAATTGGTTTGGTACATTTCTCACATCAGAATTGAAATTCTCAAAAGTTCTTGTTCAGTTTTCACATCATCATGCCATTTGTGCAGATGAAAAAGGCAGTTTCTCATTGCATTGAACAAATTGCAAATGCTTTTGTCCATCCATGCAAATGATTGTGTACAATTCTCAGTTTTTTCGTACATTATCAATTGCTTTTGTCATGCTAATCAAAATGCTTTGTTATAGGAATCTATCAAATAGTCTCTTTCCCCAAAACATTTAGGCTATAGTTCATCATATAAGTCTTCACATGCAAAATGATTTACCAAGCCATCATAACATGTCAAGCATATATACATTTCCATAAGACATTTGTCTGTAAATATGATCTAAATTGGTAAATTCCTCCCAGGTGAATCTAGTCTTTCTCTAATGAAAAGAGTTGATCAACCAATGATCGACAGTTTTCTGAATGAGCTCAAGGGAGCATCTCATGAACAATCTACTGGGGAGTATATAGGTAACCAGAGCACAATAGAAAGTTACAATGTCTGACAATGGAAGGACAACAGCCAAGAAGAAGGAGAGGAAGAGGGGTGAGGCTACGTGGTGGAGGAGTAGGAAGAGGAAGAGGCAGAAGAGGCGGACACATGCGTGTTCCTGATGAAATCAGAGCAACACTTGTAGACCATGTTTTGAATCATGGGCTGACTATGGCTGAAGCGGGGAGAAGGGTGCAGCCAAATGTTGGCAGAACAACTGTGTCCTCAATTATTCAAACTTTCCGCAGAGAGAACAGGTATGTAATCTAACAGTATGTGCTGAATTACATGGAGTTTACTGTATTTACATGTCAATACAGTAATGCCCCATACATGCTCTATACAATGCCATTGTGTCTTCCTCAAATTTGTTTTGGTTTACATTTCTATTTCCCACATAGGACTGCAAGACAAGTACACAGGGGTGGTAGAGGGCGGATTTTCACACCACACCAGGAGATGGCTATCTGCAACATTGTTGTTGAAAACAACGCCATTACACTGAGAGAGATACAGACTACTATTTTGCAGGACAATGACACATTTGCAAACATCGAAACAGTCAGTATCTCTACCATTGACAGAGTGCTAAAAAAACAACACATGCGCATGAAACAGCTATACACTGTCCCATTTGAAAGAAATGGTGAGAGGGTGAAGGAGCTGCGCTACCACTTTGTCCAGGTACAACTTTTATTCCAAAACCATATATAGATATGTCCTCGTTTGTAAGTCGCTTTGGGTTTACAGTAAAAGGTGTCTGCCAAATGCAATGTAATGTAAAGATGTACACTACACTACTGTAAGTGTGGCATTTGCACATATGCTATGGCTGTAGAAAAGAAGATGCAATATGTCATATACGTTTGATCTAACTTCTTTTGCAAATGCATGTAATGCAGTAGAGGGCGCCTCAAGCCCCACAATACGGTTTGATGTACATGCACAAATCAGTACACACCTGTATCATGTCGCAACTTAAAGAAAAGTCTCTTGGTGCCATGGCCGAAACCGAACAGGAAGTCAGCGATTTTGAATTAATCATGTAATTTTTTTTTGGCCGTTAATGCCGCCCGAACTGTAACGTGCACCTAAGTGTGTTATACATCAAAATGTGCGCCTCGATCCTGCAACATTGGGCTTTACTTTTCTCAGTCAAAAGCGCTACCATGGCAACGATAGACGCCAAAAAGCGCGCCCCCCCCCCCCCCCCCCCCTTCGTCTGATTGGTCCATATTCGATAGTTCCTACTTTTTGCCATAACTTTTGAATGGTTTGACATAAAGACTCGTGGGTGGTGTCATCGGACATGGTTTTGAGTCCTTGGCCATAATTGGTGCACATTCGCCCCGCCCCTTCTTCTGATTGGTCTATATTTAATAGTCCCTATTCTCTGCCATAACTTTTGAACGGGTTGTGATAAAGACATGTGGGTGGTGTCATCGGACTCTGTATTGAGTACTTGACCTTCATTGGCCTGAATTAGTCCTGCCCCTTCTTCTGATTGGTCAATATTTGATAGTCCCTATTTTCTCCTATAACTTTTGAATGGTTTGACATAGAGAGTCATGGGTGGTGTCATCCAGGGCCGGTTTTAGCTATGGGCAATATGGGCGACTGCCCAGGGCGCAATCTGGGTGGGGGCGCATGAGCGCTCTCAAAAATAAAAAAAAATTCTCTCTGACAGTTCCATCTCAAATCTATTCAATGGGCTGTTATTGTCACATCAACTTGGTGCTGCTGAGAGTCGTATGTGTGTGTGTGTGTGTGTGTGTGTGTGTGTGTGTGTGTGTGTGTGTGTGTGTGTGTGTGTGTGTGTGTGTGTGTGTGTGCGCGCGTGTGTCATAAGAGCAGCCTTCTCCTCTCGCCCCCCCCGGGGTCAAGGAAGTATGTGAGAGTGAGACATCTCTTCATGTGTAGACAATCATGGTAATCTGCATGAGGAGCGCGGGGTTTTGACGCTGCGCGATACGTCTCTTAATGCTCTGTCGAATTGCTTATTAAAATCAAGTTAACTGAAGACAAAGGTCTCGTTATCACTTGACACCCCCCCCCCTCCAGACGAGAGAGAGGCGGGGCGGTGGTCTGCGGGGGACAGCAGGTCGGAGAGGAAAAGCAAAGGGAGGGGTAAGGGATGATTCCAAGGCCACACACAACTGCTTCCCAATAAATTGTATTTCATTCATAAAAATAATAATATATACCCACATGTAATGAATTGGGATATGTGAAAAGTTTACACAAATAAAAAAAACAAAAACAAAAACGGAAAGTGCACCCAGTTGTAGTGAATGTAGAAGAACTTCCCTCACCTCCCATCAAAGTCCATGACTCTGCTTGAGCTGCTTACTTTCCTCCATGAGAAAGAGCTTGCAGAAATCTACCCCAATCTGTGGACTGCACTCAGAATTGGTCTGACCCTTCCAGTGACAGCAGCAGAAGCAGAAAGGATTTTTTCCAAGCTGAAGCTTATTAAAACATACTCGAGGTCCACTATGTCACAGGAGCGTCTCTCTGGACTTGCCATCATCAGCATCAATCATACAGTTGCACAACAGATTTCGTATGATGATGTAATTGATGATTTAGCTGCAAAGAAGGCTAGAAAAGTCAAGTTCTAGATTGCACTTTTCCACTTTACACCTGTTGTGAAAGGGTGAAAGAGCCAGGTTAAAAAATCTGCTACAGTCTGAGCACTCAATTCAGATTATGTGAATAAGCCTAATAGCATTCCTTTTTTATTTATTCATTTTATTTTATTCATTAGTTATACATTTGAATGTGTGAAGGATTAGTGTAATTTACACAGGGATTTTTTTAATACAAGTAAATGTATTTCATTTATTTGTCTTATTCATTTATTTGTTTATTAAAGATACATGGCTGTGCATTGATGGGAGGTGGTTTTTTTTCTATTTTTGCGCTGCGCGAGGGGGGGGGGGGGGGGGGTGTTTGATGGACAGGACCGCCTCTGGTGTCATCTGACTCGGTTTTGACTCCTTCACCTTAATTGGTGCAAATTAGCCCAGCCCCTTCTTCTGCTTGGTCGATATGTGATAGTTCCTATTTTCTGCAATAACATTTGAATGGTTTGACATAAAGAGTCGTGGGTGGTGTCATCGGACATGGTTTTGAGTCCTTGAACATAATTGGTGCAAATTAGCCCCGCCCCTTCATCTGATTGGTCAATATCTGATAGTTCCTACTTTCTGCCATAACATTTGAATGGTTTGATATAGAGAGTCATGGGTGGTGTCATCCGCTAAATGTCCAGGCCTGAAGAATCTACATGCAAGTCATACAAGCGCTTCCACTGCAGCACGCCTGAACGTGCACAAGGGTGCGAGGGCCTGTTCATCGCTGCTTTAATTAAAGAATGTATTTGGAAATTATAGAGGAAAATGAGTATATGGTGAATAACAAAAGTTAATCTCAATACTTATATACCCTTTGTTGGCAATGACAGAGGTCAAACATTTTCTGAAAGTCTTCACAAGGTTTTCACACACTGTTGCTGGTATTGTGGCCCATTCCTCCATGCAGATCTCCTCTAGAGCAGTGATTTTTTTTGGCTGTTGCTGGGCAACATGGACTTTCAACTCCCTCCAAAGATTCTCTATGGGGTTGAGATCTGGAGACTGGCTAAGCCACTCCAGGACCTTGAAATCTTTCTTAGGAAGCCACTCCTTCATTGCCCAGGCGGTGTTTTTGGATCTATGTCATGCTGAAAGACCCAGCCACGTTTCATCTTCAATGCTGCTGATGGAAGGAGGTTTTCACAAATCTCACGATACATGGCCCCATTCATTCTTTCTCTTACACGAATCAGTCGTCCTGGTTCCTTTGCAGAAAAACATCCCAAAAGCATGATGTTTCCACCCCCATGCATGTAGTTATGGTGTTCTTTGGATGCAACTCAGCTTTCTTTCTCCTCCAAACATGACAAGTTGCGTTCCACCAAAAAATTCTATTTTCGTTTCATCTGACCATATAACTGTTATGTCTGGTAGTTCACAGACATACACTGTCACCTTAAGAACTGTTTGCGGTTTACGACTGCCCGTTCCGGTTGACGGCAGTCAGTGGGTTTTTCTCATTCATTCTGGTTTCTGGTTTTGCAAATAAATGGAGTTACGTCAGCTCCGACCTGAGTTAAGTGTCACATCATCTTTTTCCACAACATAACATTGGCGACGAGAGATGGCTGAAGCTTGTTCCTTACCACCACCGCCTCCTTTCCTGGCCCTCCCGGGGGAACCACCGGTCCCGTGGCACCGCTGGATCTCCGCGTTCGAGACGTACATCCTAGCTGCCGGCTTAGCGGACGCGTCCGCCGGGAGGAAACGTGCACTGCTGCTGCACTGCTTGGGAACTGAGGGACAGCGGGTGTTTGGAACACTCGGCGACGCACCGTCATACTCCCTGGCCGTGGAGTTATTGAAAGGACATTTCGCGGCTCCACAGAGCGCTCTGCTCCGCCGGGTTCTGTTCCGGCGGCGACATCAAAGGCCAGGAGAAACAGTGGCTCAGTACGTGGCGGACCTGCGGGGTCTGGCTACTTCCTGTAAGTTTGGAAGACTGCGGGACGAAATGGTGCGGGACCAACTGATATTGCACACAAGCTGCAACAAAATAAGAGAAAGACTGTTGCTGGAAAGTGATGATCTGACTTTATCAGCAGCAATAAACCTTGCGGTTCAGGTTGAATCTGCGCTGGAGTGCATGGCGAGCTTCTCTACTCCCCCGCCCTCACAGACACAGGCGGCGGGCGCGCTCACCTCACAGTCGCCCCTCCTTCATGTGAGCGCAGACAGCGGGGAGGAGAACATCCTACTAGCCGCTCAGCCCCGCGATCAGTACCATCAGCAGTGTGGGAACTGTGGCTCTTCTGCACACAACTCAAGAGCCCAAAACTGCCCTGCCCGTGGTAAAACCTGCTCCAACTGCGGGAAACTAAACCACTTCCACAAAGTCTGCAGGTCTGCCCCAGCTCGAGCCTCTCAGCCACCCACTAACACCACAGTCATCCACAACGTGAGCTCAGCACGAGCACCGTTCAAAACGTGCTCGTTAATGGTTGGAGATGTCACTCTGCCCCTCCTCTTAGACACAGGGGCCACAGTGTCTCTCCTGAACCTGGCGACTGTTACACAGTTTTTCCCCTGCGAGCCACTTGGACCGGCCACCACCACCCTGCGTGGTTACGCCAACTCCCAAATTGACATTGTGGGCTCCCTCCAGCTGCCCGTAAAATACGGAGATAAGACACTACCAGTTTTTAGGTTCAATGTTGCACGCCACGGGACCAGCCTCCTGGGCCTCGACCTCTTCACCAGCCTCGGTTTCACCCTGCTGGACACCACCGGCTCGGAGATTAACGCCGTGGTCATCCCCTGGCAGCAACAGTGGCCTGCGCTGTTCAGCGGGGTGGGCTGCCTCGTGGGTTTCGCCCACCAGCCCCTGTTGGACCCGACTGTGACGCCTGTCATACAGCCCCTCCGTCGTTCTCCCCTGGCCCTCCGTGATGACATCTCTGCTCAGCTTCAAGGTATGCTGGATGACGACATCATCGAGCAGGTGAATGCGTCACCCTGGATCTCCAACTTGGTGGTGGCCAGGAAGAAGTCTGGGGGGCTGCGACTCTGCGTGGACCTTCGAGCAGTGAACAAGGCCATCATCCCCGACAAATACCCCCTGCCAACCACAGAGGAGCTCACCGCCCAGTTCCACGGGTCCACCGTTTTTTCAAAACTGGACCTCCGCCAGGGTTACCTCCAGGTGCCACTACACCCCGAGAGCCGCAACCTCACCGCTTTCATCACCCACAGAGGGGTGTTCCGCTACAAGCGCATGGCGTTTGGGCTAAGCTCCGCCCCCAGCTGCTTCCAGAAAATTATGGCCTCCGTCTTCGCAGGTATACCAGGTGTGGCCGTCTACCTGGATGACATTGTGGTTCACAGGGCCACGGTCGAGGACCACGATGAGCGCCTGCACAGGGTGTTCAGTGCAATGGCCAAGCACCACCTCACACTCAATGGCGAGAAGTGTGTCTTCGCCGCCCCAGCCATTGACTTTGTCGGGTTCCGCCTCTCAGCAGGTGGCACGTACCCTCTCCACTCAAACACAGAGGCCATCCACCGTGTCCCGGAGCCAACCTCAGCCGCTCAGGTGGCCTCTTTCCTGGGCATGACGGCGTATTACCTCCGTTTCCTGCCACAGTACTCTGCCACGACTGCGTCGCTGCGTAAGCTGCTGAAGCAGGACGAGCCCTGGGTCTGGACTCCAGCATGTTCCGACGCCGTACGCTTACTAAAGTCCCAGCTCACCTCTGAGCCGGTCCTGGCGCACTTCGACCTGGTCAGCCCCACCCTCGTCACGTGCGATGCCTCTGCCCTCGCCATCGGCGCTGTGATGTCCCAGCTGCAGGGGGGCGTCGAGAGACCGATCGCCTTCGCCTCACGGGCTCTCAGTCCCACGGAACAGAGGTACTCGGTGGGGGAGCGGGAGGCCTTAGCGTGCCTCTGGGCTTGTGAGCGCTGGCATATGTACCTTTACGGGCGTACATTCACACTGAGGACTGACCACCAGGCCCTTACTACCCTCCTGGCAACGTCAGGCACCGGCCACAAACCGCTCCGCCTCCATCGTTGGGCTGACCGACTGCAGCAATACAACTTCCGCCTGCAGTTCACGCCAGGCCGCGACAACGTAGTGGCTGACCTGCTGTCACGTGCGATCCCTGGCCCACCCACAGCCCAGCCTTTGGCCCCCGACCGGGACCAGGCTGAACAGGACCTCATCCAGCTCCTCCACACACCCCTCCACGGGACAGTGTCGCTCCAGGAGCTTCGGGACGCCTCAGCGGACGACCTCGTCCTGTCCACACTCTCGACCTACGTCAGGCAAGGCTGGCCTGGGAAGGTACCCGACGAGCTGCTTCCCTATCACAGGGTCAGGGAGGAGTTGTCGTGCTGGAACGACACCTGTGTCGCCCGCGGGCTCTGCACTGTGGTCCCTGGTGACCTCCGGGCGCGTGTCCTTGCTATGGCGCACGAGGGTCACCTGGGCATAGTCAGGCTCAAACAGAGGTGCCGGGATGTTGTTTGGTGGCCAGGCATCGACAGGGAAATAGAGGCCCTGGTCAGGGACTGCACTGCTTGCCTTCTTAGTGGCAAGACCAGGGCCCCGGCCCCACCCCCACCCATGCAGCCGTTGGACTGGCCATCACAGCCCTGGGAGCACCTGCAGCTTGACATCTGTGGTGAGCTGCATGGGGTGCCGCATCACCAGAGGTTCCTCGTCGTGGTCTACGACCTCCACTCCAAGTGGCCGGAGGTGGCGCCCGTGGGCTCCGTCACGGCCAAGGTGCTCATTGACATCCTGGAGTCTCTGTTCGCACGTTGGGGTTTGCCAAGGAGGATCACGACTGACAATGGACCCCAAATGATCTCCCATGAACTGGCCTCATACCTGGCGGGGAAAGGGATTCGCCACATTCGCACGGCGTTCTACAACCCGGCGGCGAACGGGGGGGTGGAACGTTTGAATCAAACGCTGAAAAACGGGATCAGGGCTCACTTGGCACAAGGGTGCACACTCACCACTAGTCTCCTACAGACGCTGCTGCACTATCGGGCCACCCGACACGCCACCACAGGAGTCTCCCCAGCCTCCCTCATGCTGGGACGGGAGCTCCAGCTGCCTCTGGATAAGCTCCGCCCCACACTGGCTCAGGTCCCAGTCCACCCGGTTCAAGCCGCAGTCACTGCCCGTCAACGCCAGATGAAGGACCGCTTCGACAGGGCACGACGGGTTAGACCACCTGCCATCGCTGTCTCGGATTGGGTCAGGATCCGACGACCTCATCGTGGCGACAAGCTCCAGTCGTTCTGGTCAGACCCCGTCCAGGTTACCAAACGGCTTGGCCCAGCTTCCTTCAGGTTAGCCGACGGCACTCGCTGGCATGCTAACCGCCTGCGTAAGGTGCAGGCCCCACCCGGGTCTGGACTGGGTGTGCCGGCCGTTACAGCCCTGCCGGCTGCACAGTTCGATGTGGCAGCCGCCCCAGCTGTCCAAGCACAGGCCGCAGGCGAAGAGCGGCCACCGGACATTGCTGCTGCACCCGAGGGTCGCCCAGCTCAGGCTCGCACCAGGCCTAGACACCTGGGGGACTTTGAGACTGAGTATCACACCTAGGTTGTGTGAAGGGGGGGGAAATGTTATGTCTGGTAGTTCACAGACATACACTGTCACCTTAAGAACTGTTTGCGGTTTACGACTGCCCGTTCCGGTTGACGGCAGTCAGTGGGTTTTTCTCATTCATTCTGGTTTCTGGTTTTGCAAATAAATGGAGTTACGTCAGCTCCGACCTGAGTTAAGTGTCACATCATCTTTTTCCACAACATAACAATAACATTCTCCCAATCCTCTTCTGCATCATCCAAATGCTCTCTAGCAAACTTCAGAAGGGCCTGGACATGTTCTGGCTTCAGCAGGGGGACACGTCTGGCCCTGCAGGATCTGAGTCCCTGGCAGCGTAGTGTGTTACTGATGGTAGCCTTTGTTACTTTGGTCCCAGCTCTCTGCAGGTCATTCACTAGGTCCCCCCGTGTGGTTCTGGGATTTTTACTCACCGTTTTTGTGATAATTTTTACCCCATGGGGTGAGATCTTGCCCCAGATGGAGGGAGATTATCAGTGGTCTTGTATGTCTTGCATTTTCTAATAATTGCTCCCACAGTTGATTTCTTCACACTAAGCTGCTTACCTATTGTAGATTAAGTCTTCCCAGCCTGAGGCAGGTCTACAATTTTGTTTCTCACGTCCGAGTTTGGAGTGTGACTGTTTGAGGTTGTGACAGGTGTCTTTTATACTGATAACCAGTTAAAACAGGTGCCATTTATACGGGTAACGAGTGAAGGACAGAGGAGCCTTAAAGAAGAAGTTACAGGTCTCTGAAAGTCAGAAATCATGCTTGTTTTTAAGTGACCAAATACTTATTTTACCAAGGAATTTACCAATTGATTCGGTAAAAATCCTACAATGTGATTTCCTGGATTCTTTCCCCCCATTCTGTCTCTCATAGTTGAAGTGTACCTATTATGAAAATGACAGGCCTCTCTCATCTTTTTAAGTGGGAGAACCTACACATTGGTGTCTGACTAAATACTTTTTTGCCCCACTGTATATATTCACCGGGCTGACGAGACATAGATGCATACAAGCAGGAACAAGAGGCCAAGATAACAACAGTATACAATAAAATTCATGGTATTTTCAAAAGGAAAAATCAGTGTACTTGAATTCTCCATCAGTAATTACTTTCCAGGGTATGATGATGTGATACTAGTCCAAACTAGTTTCCTAATTTGGATGATGCAATCTTTTGTGCTTCATATTAAAGAATTGACTAAAAGCTTAAAGGGGACCTATTATGAAAAAGACGTTTTTTCTTGCTTTAACATATATAAAGTGGTCTCCCCTCAGCCTGCCAACTCAGAGAAGGAGGAAAGCAACCAAATTCTGCAGTGTCTGTACAGCCGCCCGGATGAGCCATCTAGTGTCATGTGGCTTCTACGAGCCGTTCAGATTTACATAGGTTGGTCTCCAATGCGTGAAACCACGCCCACAACTAACTCCGCTGTAGCGGTGTATCGCGTCATTCAGGCAGCCAATCAGCACAGAGCCTCATTATCATAGCCCCGCCCACTCAGAATCCCTCATAGATAACAAGGTTAGAGAATGGGATGATAAAGACATGGTTTAGAGGCTGAATTTCTAATTTATTTAGCAAAAACAATCAAAAGCTTGTTTTTAATACATTCAAGGGCTGTTTAAAATAGGTATTAGATTCCATAATAGGTCCCCTTTAAATTGAAATCTTTTTTTTTTTTTTTAATCCAAAAAGAAACTTGTCTCATCTGCTTTTGTCGGCTCTAGACTATGTGATGTTTTTTATATGCATCCCTCCTCAAACTGTTTACATTCACTGTATCATGACTGTCATGGAGCTCTGAGGTTCTTAACTAATCTCAAAGCTTTTACTCACCACTGTATTTTGTATGCTAGGTTGGATGGTCTGCTATGTGGTCCTGAAGATTAAGACACTCACACTTATTTTAAAAGCTATTCTCTTATCATACCTACAGACTAACATTCTTGGACAAAGCTCTGGAAGTTGTAGTCACTACTCCCAAGACTTGATTCATTTACTGTATACATACATTCTCAACTGATACGAGCAAAAATACATTTAAGTAGACTCTCAGCTCCAAACCCACTTTAATCTCAGGTATTTGGTCTCATTACAGGATTTTAAACATAGTTTAAATATTCTACATGCTTCAGCTTCTGGTTGTTGATGTTTACTATGTTTGCAATGACTTTTGAAACCTTTAAAATTCTCTAAATTAAGTGAAAATATTATACCTTGGATGATGTCGTTGGCATTTAATGTAACGGTTATGTACATATTATTATATGCATTTTGTAACTCGTGTTCTTAATGGTGCCTGTCTTGGCCAGGGCATTCTTGAAAAAGATTTCAGTTTTTTTTTTCCCGGGTTAAATGAAAGTTGATACCAGTGCAGCTGAAGGAGATAAGCAATTAGGAAACATACAGCAGGAGGAGGTTGCTGAATTGCTAAGCAACCTTTTACTTGCTACTCAACGTAAAGTTTGAAACCATATATCATTAGAAACTTACTCCAAAACTAATGCTGGACTCCGTTGAAGTCTAGTTTTAAGTAATGGTCCGTAGCAGGAAAGTGCATATCATTTCAGCATGTAATGGGAACAAAGCAATGCTCTCATCTGATTGGCCAAAAGACTCATGTGCTCAAATGCTCTTTGATACATGATTCAGGTGAATGGTATTTTTTTTTTTTTTTTTTAAAGATTTTTTTGGGCTCTAGTGGCCCTTTATTCAAGCTGCAGATATGAAAGGGGGCAGAGAGAGAGATCGGGGATGACATGCAGTAAAGGTGCACAGGATTCGAACCTGCGACCGCTGCAGGAGGACTATAGCCTCAGTACATGAGCCGCTGCTTAACCCACTGCGCCACCGAGCGGCCCTGGTGAATGGTATTTTGACTAAACGGAGAACGTCACCAAAAGATTGCAAGCAAGCATGTCCAACACACCACACAGATCAATTCACAGATGATTAGTGTAAACAAAGCTAACAAATGTGATAGATAATCCACAGGAGGTCAGATTAATGCTAGTATCTAGGTTAAAAAGGGATTTAGCAAAATGGAGAAGCTCTAGAGGAGATGGGGTCAAACTTTTTTTAAAAAGACACAAATGAATAACTGGTCTAATGCTAATGCTAGCATGGCTAAGGTGACCGGACACTGGGACACTCATATGCTGAGCAAGAATAATCAGTCACAGCTGTGATTAATCAGTGCTGCTGAAGGAGATAAGCGATTAGGGAACATGCGGCATGAGGAGATGGCTCCAAGGGAACCTGAGTGGAAACAAGAAGAAACTTAAACAGCATATTGATGCTGTTCAGCATCCAGTGGTGGACAGTAACGGAGTAAATTTACTTGAGTACTGTACTTAAGTACATATCCAGAGGATTTGTACTTTACTTGAGTATTAGATTTCTTTGGTACTTATTACTCTTACTTGAATACATTTCCAAGACAAATATTTTTACTTTTACTCGAGTAAATTTCTAGGAAGGCTGAAAAGTACTCGTTACTTTCAGGTCTGCTCTTTTTTCTTCTTCCCTAAAATCCTATTGGACACGAGCTGTTTTTGTCAAAGGAGGAGACCTATCACAGTGCACGCTCTCCACTGGGATGTACGGAAAGCGGAAATACGTCAAGCCTCCTCAAAACGATACCGCCAAAGTAGCCTGCGTTTGTCAAGACAGAGCTGCAACAAGTCAAGACAGAGCTGCAACAAGTCAAGACAGAGCCGCAACAAGTCAAGACAGAGCCGCAACAAGTCAAGACAGAGCTGCAACAAGTCAAGACAGAGCTGCAACAAGTCAAGACAGAGCTGCAACAAGTCAAGACAGAGCCGCAACAAGTCAAGACAGAGCTGCAACAAGTCAAGACAGAGCTGCAACAAGTCAAGACAGAGCTGCAACAAGTCAAGACAGAGCTGCAACAAGTCAAGACAGAGCCGCAACAAGTCAAGACAGAGCTGCAACAAGTCAAGACAGAGCTGCAACAAGTCAAGACAGAGCTGCAACAAGTCAAGACAGAGCTGCAACAATGGCTACGCCTGGGTCAGGAGAAGAAAGACAATCTGCTGAGTCGTCTCTATATTGCTATATTGTACTGGTACATGTCCTTCCTGTAAAGTTAACTGACTTCAACATTGAGTTATTGAAAGCAGAGATGTCATTTTTTGTAAAGCAGTGGTCTTTGAGGGGGATCCAGACTTAGTTGGATGGTGCAGGTTCATTTGGTTTCAGTTCAAACTCTGCATCATCTGCTGTCCTCTTATGATCCCATTCATTTGATTTGTTTTTGGTGTTTCTGCAGGTTTTATATAACATTGTGGTTCTAAAAGCAGCACATCAGTGCAGCTGGTTTCAAAGAGTTAATTCTCAGAAACAAGAGTTAAAAGATCCTTAAATTAATTTAGAATAAATATAGTAATTTACTGATGTGGAAAATAAGACATTTACTCTTACTTTTACTTAAAGTACATTTAGAAGCATTTACTTTTGGATACTTAAGTACCTTTAAAAGCAAGTACTTTTCTACTCTTACTCGAGTAATATTTTGACTGAGCTACTTTTACTTGTAACGGAGTAAATTTTGACCAGTAGTATTTGTACTCTTACTCAAGTACTGGGGTCGAGTACTCTGTCCACCTCTGTCAGCATCTCACTGTTGGAAAAGTGAGGAAAAGAAAAGATATTAGGAGTTATCAAAAAAAAAACCTGAAGTGTGCCTCTAACCAGGGTGGAATTACCTTTGTATCACAACTGAGAACAGCTGCGTCTCCTGCGCATCGCTGTCCCACACGCTGAGTCACCTGACCTTTTGGGGCAGCAGATGACGCCACCACAGAATAACGGTGATCTCATTTTGCCAGTTCTAGTTTTTTTCTCTGACTAAAGTCAACGACATTGTGCAGAGACTCATTTCACTATAAAGGAGAAGCTGCTGTGAGTCTTTGTTCTGCAGGTCCTTATCTTGTGGAGTTATATTCATGGCTGAAATAAGCAGCTCACCTGAACTGCTACCTGAGCTTCACAATATGTCTGAACTGCCATGAACAGATCCAAAGCTCTCATCGTTTCCGCTTCACTTCACTCACATCTTTTGATTTTCAGCTCCACATATTCAAAGCACTCAGAGTTTCTGTCCTGTGAATATGAGCACCAGCTGGATTCATCCTGAGCCCAAAGGTCCTTCCTCCAATGTCACTTACTGTCCATGACGATTTCAACCGTTATTCCAATTTCAGAAGTCAATGCCACCCAGGGAAGGACACACACCTGCAGATCAACTCAGAGGAATAGAAAGAAAACCATTGATTTTGCGCTCATCTCCTTGTGGTGGATTGGATAATCATAAGTATAAAAAAAGGGGAAGAACTGAGGGATTTAAACACTGCTGGGATGAAGGGGTTAAACATTTCACTCAGTGGAGGTTAAGATGCCGGCTTTATTCCAGTGAGCCTGTATGACTGTATGAATGATGACAAGTGTGAGTGCAAGGTTTCTGTGTGTTTGTGAAGGAAGTGATGAAGTGTATCTGTCTGTGTGTGCGTCGCTGTCTGCAATAAATAGGCACACACTTGAGCATCGCCCCTTGGCTCTTTTCGCTTTAGTGCTTCTTAGACGAGCTGAACCCTCCGGAGCCAAACATCTATCTGGATCTGTCAATAATGACACAGACGAAACACACTTTCTACGCTTGCTGTTACAGAATATAATCCTTGCTGTTCAAAAACTGGATGTTGGTATGAACCTCTGACGTGATATGGATTCCCCGGTCCTAAGAACAGATAAATCCTTGACCTCTTGGAACTGATCAAGGCGTTAGAGAAAGCAGAAATACCTTCTACGCAACTGAAAGGAGGATTTTTACTGTAAGGCGAGTCTCCCTGGAGGTGCAACAGAACTGTTAAAGGCCTGAGTAGCAGCTGTGATGGAGCTCACTGAGCTGGCAAAATCTCAAATCTCATTTAGTATATCAAAATTTGACAATAAGAAATGTGAACTAAAAATGTGGCTGTGTGTTTGACTTATCTCCACATGTGTCTGGGGAAGCTTGATCAGAATGGATGGATGTAAGTGGTCGGTAGACTCCAATGTCATCTTTTGGTCAGACAAGAGGGTTTATTTAAGAAAAACAGATTGATACGAATGAATTTGAGACCTCTGCACCACCCCCATAAATCAGAAAAAAAGAAAGAAGTACACAATTAAAACGCACACTATAAAATACCCACCCGGAGAGCACACATACATCTGGCTAGATATCAAAATTACTGTCAAGATAATGGATTATATTTATATTGCGCTTTTCTGGACACTCACAATGGTTCCATTATTCATTCATACTTGGTGATGGTAAGCTACATGTGTAGCCACAGCTGCCCTGGGGTACACTGATTAAAATGTGGCAGCAATGGCGTCTCTCTTAGCCACACACCAACGATGCAAGAGAGTGAAGTGTCTTGGGCCGCTCGGTGGCGCAGTGGGTTAAGCAGCGGCTCATATACTGAGGCTAAAAAAAGAGAAAGAAAGAGAAAAAAATAGGGAAAAAACTGAAAAAAAAGAGGGAAAAAAGGGAAAGAAAGAGGGAAAAAAAGGCGAAAAAAGGAAAAAAGAGAAAAAAAGAGGGAAAAAAGAGGGAAAAAAGGCAAAAAAAGGAAAAAAGAGAAAAAAAGCGGGGAAAAAGAGGGAAAAAAGGCGAAAAAAGAGGGAAAAAAGAGGAAAAAAGAGAAAAAAGAGGAAAAAAAGGGAAAGTCCAACAAGCTAGTCCAACAAGCTAGTCCAACAAGCTAGTCCAACAAGCTAGTACAACAAGCTAGACCAACAAGCTAGTCCAACAAGCTAGTACAACAAGCTAGACCAACAAGCTAGTCCAACAAGCTAGTCCAACAAGCTAGTCCAACAAGCTAGTCCAACAAGCTAGACCAACAAGCTAGTCCAACAAGCTAGTACAACAAGCTAGACCAACAAGCTAGTCCAACAAGCTAGACCAACAAGCTAGACCAACAAGCTAGTCCAACAAGCTAGTCCAACAAGCTAGTACAACAAGCTAGACCAACAAGCTAGTCCAACAAGCTAGACCAACAAGCTAGACCAACAAGCTAGTCCAACAAGCTAGTCCAACAAGCTAGACCAACAAGCTAGTCCAACAAGCTAGTCCAACAAGCTAGTCCAACAAGCTAGACCAACAAGCTAGTCCAACAAGCTAGACCAACAAGCTAGTCCAACAAGCTAGTCCAACAAGCTAGTCCTCCTGCAGCGGCCACAGGTTTGAATCCCGGCCTGCGCACCTTTGCTGCATGTCTTCCCCGTTCTCTCTCTCTACCCCTTCCTATCTGCTACTTGAATAAAGGGCCACTAGAGCCCAAATAAATCTTTTAAAAAAAAGAGAGTGAAGTGTCTTACCCAAGGAGACAATGACAGATAACTGGGGGTGCGGGAATCAAACCGCCAATCCTTCAGTCATTGGACAACCTGCTCTACCACCTGTGCCTCTGCCGCCCTGCATGGAGATGTCGCGTGGAGAGCATTTGGTCTTTGGGAAGCTAGCGCTTAGACATCGGCCCGGATGAAAAATCGGATGAAAAACAGACTTTGGGCCGATGATGGAAGGATAGTTCGCTTAAGCTCCATGGCCACGGCAGATTATGCTTTTATCTGGTCTGTATTTATCAGTACGAATTCCGTGGTTTTCTGTTAATTTCATACCTATAAAAAATCAACCACAGTAACAGGCTTTTTCAAGTAATTTTAACTAATTGATTGACCATATCATTCGACACTGACACGTGTCAATAACCTACCGTAGATCCCAACCTGGCAAAAACAGTTAGTTTCACAAATGCATTATACAATCACATGTCTCCTGGTTGTTTTAGACAGCTACTAAACCAACTGGTAACAAGCCTTATCCTTGCTGCATCACTGCCATCATAAAATAGCAAAATTATTGAGAGCATGTGTTTTAGTGTGTTTAATGATGAGAACAGATTTAAATTAACGAATTTCCTTGTCTGAAGAAACGTCAGATCAACAATCCAGAGGAGTGTCTTGATTCTCTTCCCTGCCAGAAAAAAAGCACACATTTAAAACAATCAGTGCACAGCGGTAACTGTAATCATTTTTGCCACGAGCCCCTCTTTTTTTCAGTGTCAGGGACCTGATTCTCTCCCCCTGAATAATTGATTCCAAACTTTTTATTAGAGCGACCCATGTACTGTCATTTTTACTTGACCTGTTGTAACTTGCAGCCCAACTGGCAGAGCCCCTCCAGTGGATCTTCAACTTCAAACAGGCAAGGTCCCAGTGCAGTGGAAAACATCTTGTCTCGTACCAGTGCCCAAGGTGGGGCACCCGGCGGAGTTAAATGACTACAGACCAGTGGCCTTAACATCGCACATCATGAAAACCCTGGAGCGGCTAGTCCTCCGTGTCCTGAGGTCGGAGGTCACTGATGCAGTGGACCCACTCCAGTTTGCTTATCAGGAGCATCTTGGAGTGGATGATGCGGTTCTGTACATGCTGCATCGGGTCTACGCCTACCTGGAGGAACCGGGATGTTGTGTGAGGATTCTCTTTTTTGACTTTTCCAGTGCTTTTAATACGATCCAGCCCCTCATACTGAAAGACAAGCTGGAGGGGATGGGAGTAGATCACTTCTTGACCTCCTGGATCACAGACTACCTGACAGAGCGGCCTCAGTATGTCAGGCTGGAGAGCTGTGTCTCCGGGACGGTCAGGAGCAGCACTGGGGCTCCACAAGGGACTGTCTTGGCGCCATTCCTGTTCACACCCTACACAGCAGACTTCAAATACAACACTGATTCATGTTGTGGTAAGACGCACTGAATAAGTGCTTATTTGTGAGTGAGAAGCCTCGACCAATGGCGTGCGTCGCTGGCCTATTTAAGGGGAGGTGATGGGGAACCCGGAAACAAAGCGCGACTCTTCGCCCCTGCCCACTGCGGGTCCCGGTCGGTTCCTGTCTCGTTCCTCTCATCCACCTGTGGCCGTGGCTTCGGCCGGCTCGTGTCAGAAGCGGATCTTGCAGCAAGAGTCCATGCTTAATTGCAACTGGTACGTAGTCTATGTTTTCAGCATGCTGTGATGGCGCCTTTTCTACTTTTAATTCACTGCCGACCTGCACCTGATCGCTTTTTCAGCACGTTCCGGCGTCCAGTTTCCTTCCAGTCTGCGCAGCGCGCATTCTGAGTTTTGGGGCTCGCTCCGAGCGTCTGTTAATCAGGCGACTTGTGGAATTGGGCGAGCCTCACTAGGATTAATTCCGACGCCTGGCATCACCTGGTATGTGCTCTTTTAACGAATCTTACTTTCGGCAGTTATTATTTGTAGCATCAATTAAGTGTGTTGTATGTATTTTAGGGGTTGCCGGTTTGGTCCCGCTGCCGTTCTTGTCAACCTGAAATTACGGAGCAGTTGGACTGACGCTGTCGCCCGTGTGAAGAGTCTGCAAGACCACCAAACATCAAAGCATTTTTTAGGCTTAGTCCTCTTGGATGACAAGCTGGACTGGTCCCCGAACACCGACGCCCTCTACAGGAGGGGACAGAGCCGCCTGTTCTTCCTGCGCACACAGGTCTTTTGATGTGTGTGTGGAGATGATGGCCATGTTCTACCACACGATGGTGGCCAGTGCACTCTTTTTTGCTGCTTTGTGTTGGGGGGGGGCAGCCTTGCAATCAAAAACACCAGGCGACTGGACAAACTGGTGAAAAAAGCGGGCTCAGTGTTGGGCAGGAGTCTGGACCCGCTAAGATCTGTGGTGGAGAGGGGCACACTGAACAAACTGAGTGCTATAATGAACAATAGCAGACACCCTCTCCACAGCCTCCTGGAGCAACCGAGGAGCAGCTGCAGCGGTCGCTCCTCTCACTGCGCTGCAGAACGGAGCGGTTCAGGAGATCCTTCGTCCCCACAGCCATAAGACTGTTTAACTCGTCCTGAACTCAGTTTCACACACTCACCTCTGCCACAACTGGACTGTATTTTAGTTTGCACTTTACATGATATTTGTTTTAAAAACCTTATATTTCATGTTTATTTTAATATTATGAATGTGCTTTTATTGTGTGGTTGATTTTTTTATGATTTTTTATGTTTATGTTTTGATGAGCTGCTGGACGGTTGAATTTCCCTTTGGGGATGAATAAAGTTCTATCTATCTATCTATCTATCTATCTATCTATCTATCTATCTATCTATCTATCTATCTATCTATCTATCTATCTATCTATCTATCTATCTATCTATCTATCTATCTATCTATCTATCTATCTATCTATCTATCTATCTATCTATCTATCTATCTATCTATCTATCTATCTACTTGTGTACATGCAATATATTTACTAGCAAAACAGGAGTCCTGCAGAGACCACAATATCTTACCCATAATGTGGATTTGGAGCACTTAACATTTTAACAACAGACAATACACTGCTGACTGTATTTCCAAACTGTGAGGAGACCACTACCTGTCTAGCTGTACAGTTTTTATCTTTGTCAAATTACCTACTAGGTGCAAGTGGAACATATGCAATTTTCCCCGTGATATGTTTAGTGGCATCATCTCCACATTACAGGCTACATGGGTCAACTGTTTCCCCCCAAGCACTTACAATTTAAAAATACTAACTTTCTGTGGATGTTCTGACCCAATTTCAGCATTTAATTGTAAACCCTCGGTATATATATCTCCTATTACCACACCTTACACCCGACGTTTTTTTTTTTTAAACTTGTAATGTAAATGCCTCTAATTAAAAAAAAAAGCCAGAAATGCAAAAACCTTTTTATGTTTTCACGAGGTGGTTTTCAGACATGTTGATATCAAGTTTATCACAAACGTGTAATCATCAAAATCTTGTTTCCAGTTGTTTTTAGCCTCATTAATATGACGTAGTTGTGCTATAACACTGCTTGGTCATCATGCATTATTGCATACACAAGGGCTTTGCCTTTGAATGTTTGAATGACCATATGCTTTTGATGATTCGGCTTTGTTCTGTTGTAGGGTTGTCTGTCCTCCCCCTCCCTTCCTGTTCTCCTGCAGGTATGTGAGTGGCAGGGGGTGTGGCTGGCTTCTCCTGGTCTTCACTCCAATACTCTGACAGATCATTCTGTCTTGTTCGGTTCGCCGGTGTGACTCCTGACAATTCAAGTTCCTCCGTGTTTCCTGACTTTTTATTTGGATTACTTTCTGGCTAGCCAGCTCTCTGCCCTCACTGCTGCTCGCTTCCTTTGTTTTGTTTGGAGACATTACATTCTACATTTGAATTTTTGGTAGTCATAGTTCGGTCTTTGTATGTTGGGGCCCAACTAACTAAAAACCTAACACCGCAGGCTTCTTCCTCTGCTGATGACTTTCGTAGCAGTAGGGACAATTGCGATAATAATGTTTTTGTTGTTCCGCGTTAAAGTCAAGATTGTCCTTTGTATTGTTTTGAAGAGAATTCTAGCAGGGCGACATAACACTTGTTAAGAAAAACACAGCTCAACGGAAACACCATGGAAGAATGTTGCACATTTCCAGATGAACCACAGCAGCCGCTCCATGGCAAAACTGAATCGTACTTTGACATTCCACTCTGTGTTTAATAGGTTCCCCAGCTATTTTATACTTTAAACATTACCTTTGCTGTTTGAAAATGAACCAATTAAAAATCATTAATGTGTTTGACCTCTGTAGCCAGTGTTGTGAATTATCCTTATACCTATTTTCTGTATTGTACAGAAAATGTCGCTTGATTTGTGGTCCAGGATTTGGTTTTCTTTATTGAGCACCATAGTTCTTAAATAAGTTTATGTCTGACATGATATTTCCAGTTTATTTTGTCATCTATTATCAAAAGAAGAAACTTGTTTTAATTAACTATGTCAATCCTTTGCATTGTTTTAAGAGAATTCTAGAATTTGTGTCTAGAAGTGTTTTTCAATCTATTTAGTTCAGGTGACTATTCCCAGTAGCTCCCTTAACTTCTTCCTAAAACAACTGGAGTTGTCTGCAGGTAGTTACAATTTTAAATATTGTAAATACCTTGTAAATATGAATAATATAAAGAATGACTAATTTTGCAACCAAAACTGACCCCTGGGGGACACTGAGGACAGGTACACTCCCAGCCTCACAAACTGTTTCTTGCCTCTTAAATAAGTTCTCAGTTCTATGAACCACACCAATACATATGTCATGATTAATTGTATCAATTGCTCAATGTTTCTCACACTCTTCCAATATGTTTCCTTGCTAACAACAGGATATACACTAAAATGTTTTCAGGATTACTAAGTTCACAACATAAACTCACCAAGTAATTCAGTTTTAGTCAAAATCAGGTGACTTTGAGTTGTCAGGGTGCACAGTAGGTCATTGAAACTTTGACAAATCAATGAAACTATAGGTGGTTAAGACTTTTACATTGTACTTTATATCTGTATGTCACATATCATGAAAGAGGTGAATGAGTGTTCAGTGATCATACTGACTTCGTTATTTGATAGTTCATGCGCCACTTTAGGTTTTCAAGGTCTGTTTAAAAACAATCCACCAGGCTCCGTCTGAGTATCTGTTACCCTCCTGATCATCTCCATGTAAGCCCCATGACACAGTCTACAGTTCATCCAGGAGGAGACTGGGGCCTTATGGGAATAAGCAACAATAAGTATTGAAAACGATAATTAATTAGAGTCAAGAGATGAGGTTTGTTAGTTATGTTGTCTGTTATTTATCGAGTAAACACATACCGCGTGTGTGTGCCTGTGTGCCTTTGCTCTACGCTGCCAAGGAAAAATAACTGGTGAATTTAGAGAGTTGACACTTGATTTCTTCTGTTGCTTTTTTCATTCAGCAGTTTATTTTTCCTGTGAAAGGAAATTTCATTCCCCCTCCTTAACTGATGAGCGTTTCTGTTCTACAGCGGGTAAAACTGCTCCCTCATTATTGCTTTGATCGTATTATGTTTTTTTGCGTTTTTGTGTAGGCAGCGGGTAATGGCCATAAAAGAGTCAAAATCAGCCTTGTGTGTGTGTGTGTGTGTGTGTGTGTGTGTGTGTGTGTGTGTGTGTGTGTGTGTGTGTGTGTGTGCGTGCGTGCGTGCGTGCGTGCGTGCGTGCGTGCGTGCGTGCGTGCGTGCGTGCGTGCGTGCGTGCGTGCGTGCGTGCGTGCGTGCGTGCGTGCGTGCGTGCGTGCGTGCGTGCGTGCGTGCGTGCGTGCGTGCGTGCGTGCGTGCGTGCGTGCGTGCGTGCGTGTGTAAAAATGCATGATGATTGAGATTTATAAAATAACCATTTAAATGCGCCGTTTTATAAATGTATTTAAAAGAGTACGCATGTGCATTTTTGTCAGTTATGTGCACAGTTTTAGACATTAAGCAACATAGATTCTTGTGGCTACTTATGTAGGATGAAAACAAAAGTGCAATTCGCAACATAACCTGCTGCATCCCTTTGGCAAGTCACTGCACCTTTCCTACAGATTCTATGTCCTACATTTTTCAGCTCAGTCGTGTAGGCTTATGCTGTGGCTATCTATACACATTATTGGGTAGTAGTTGCTTTTTTGACAGGGAGTTTTGACTCTTGTGACAGCAAAGTGGCCCAAGTGAGAAGGAGATAGCACACAGGAAAGGATCACATGGTGACTCAAACCTGGGTCGGTTTGCATTAAAAACCAAAACATCTGCTCTTGACACCATTCACGTTCACTCCTTACTTTTGGTTTCACTTACTGTTCACACATTATAGTAATTTCAGCAACAATGCTGGTTAGGTTTAGGCACTAAAACTACTTGGTTAGGTTTTAAAATCAAAACAACTTGGTCAGGGATAGGAAAACATGTTTTGAGGTCAGTCACATTGTTTTTTCTACTACTCTGATGGTCCATTGCAGGGCACCGTTGTGTTGACGGCATGTCACATCTAGACAGTTTCAGCTGTAGTAGTTTACGTGGCCAGTAGAAGTCACATATTTTTTTGCAACGTCAATGTGGTCGCGTCTGTGAGCTGCTTCAGGCGGGTAAACCAAACAAATGGTACAGGGCTCATTCCAGTTGCACCCTCTCATTCATTTACAAGAGTAAGTAATGCCATGGCTGCCTTGACAACCAATGCACGACTCCCGAGGCTGACCTTTGTTGGAAAAAAGAAAAATCCTACCTCCACCCCAGCATCCAAGCCAGCATCGAGTCCAAGAACTAGGACAAGGAGTCATTACCAAAAACTCACTGTAGTTAAAATATATGGGAAGAGATGAAGTCTGTGCTTGATGCACACCAAACTAGTACTTGCTATAGTAATAGTAATGATAACGTATCCTTTGTACTTTGACTCGACTGACTGAAAAATATGTAGTAATTCTTAATTCTCGGCCCACTGTGTTTTTCTGTTGGGGGAAAGTGCCAAGCTACTATAAAAGGTGCTAGTTGTTATCTATAGGAAACCATATGAGGTCTGAATACTATTGACACGTGAATTTAAAGTTGTCTAACTGAGAAACAAAAGCAATTTGACCTCAGCATCAGAAAAACGGGCCCATATTCTTTTCCTGCATAACCTTTAATCTGAAATGTACTCATAACAATAATATAGTTACAGTGTAACAACTAATTCTAGGTGTGACTATCCTTTTATTGAATAATGGTCTTAAATTGATGTTTTAATTGAAATATATGGGGTAATGAAAGCCTTTAAAGCCTTCAAAGTAAGAGCTCACAAAGCAGACTCTAAGGCAGGGCTATTCAATTGGCGGCCCGCGGGCCACATGCGGCCCGCCAGGAGCTTTTATGTGGCCCCTGGTCATATTTCAAAAAAGGGGGGGGTTTGTTGAAATTTTTTTTTTTTTTTTTTTTTTTTTTTTTTTATAATATTTTTATAACTGGCTACTATGGACTAAAATGATTGTGCTCAATGCTTAATATAATATTCAAATAAGGAAATCTTGGTGGAAAGTGGTGCTTTGTCATTATGGCGTGTTTTATTAAAAGTAGTAGTAGTCAATATCAATTTCATTAAGTTTGCACAATGCATGGTTTCAAAATGAACTTGCATTTAAAATAATATTTCTTTATCTGAATATTATATTTAACATTCACAATTACTAAATCTGGAGACAATTAATACATAATTCATATGTAAACTAGATATATTCAAATGTATAATACAAATGTATTATATTTACATAAGTCTTCGTCTTTGAGTGCAAAATACATTTTGAAAACCCCCACATTTTCAAATTGTGCGGCCCTCTCCATGCAGTCCTTTTGCAGATGTGGCCCCCGGCCGAATCTAGTTGAATACCCCTGCTCTAAGGCATAAAAGGTAGCTATCCTAGCGCAGGCCGGGACTGGATACATTGGAATGACATTTACTGTCTCTGCCTGTCGGTCGAAGCATTATCCAATCGGACAGTGACATACGGTGAGAAATAAGGCCTTTGTCTTGTGAGTTCTCAAGATTAGAATCGTATTTCCATTAAATCAATGAGCTGTGTGGTTTACTGTCATGAATAATGCATTGCCTCTTCAAACCTGCTTCCCTCACTCGCTTCTTCCCCTCGGTCTTTGCCTTACTCACTGATGTACAGTGTGTCAAGGGTTTTTATACCTTTTCCCTTCATAATAAAGAAAAAGTCCCAATCTCTCGTATGGAGTGATGCTTCATTCTCACTTAATCATACACCCAGGTTGAATGCTGAGGACAACAGGGGTGCGCACCAGAGCTGCCACCAACGTTGCCCTTTGAAAGGGTCAACAACCTGAGCGGCTACTTACTTATGTTTTACACTCTTGTCGTGTGGGGGAATAAAAAGACAAGTGCATGTGTGGGTGCATTAACTGTACACTAACACAGAAGTGATTTTTTTTTTTTTTTTTTGCCACTCTGCATTAACCACCTAACGTGTCTCTCCCTCTCTTGTCTCTTGTCAACACTCCCATCTTCCTCCATTAGCTCCATTAAGTCTCATTCACCATCTACCCTACTGTGAACTTAAACCAAGCCGACATCCTTTACGCCTGTTTCCTCTGACAAGGCTGCCGGAGACACAATGGGCACAGTTCCACTTCCTTAATAACTCTCCATGTAGAAGTCTACAGGCGTGCGTAAAGCCCTATTGATCCCCCGTGGAGAGGCGAGACGAGCAGTCCACCGCGCTGTGCGGCGCTGACCTTGTCTCCCTCCATGTAATTAATTAAAACTTCGCAGCACGACAGACAGCTGATGGATCACCCTCTTGTTGATCGTTGCTGTCGCGCACACACGCGCACGCACATGCACGCACGCACACGCATGCACGCACAGATCAGGTGAGGAGACAGGAAAGAGTAAGGTGGTGATGTCTGTGGTTTGTCATTGTAGATGTTTGTGTGTGGAGCCGTGAATGCTCGTTCAATTAAAAGACCTGTCCTTATTCTTTCGTCACGAAGCACGTGGGTTTGTGTTCACTTCTTTTTCTTACCCCTTCATAAAGGACGTCTGTCTCGTTAAGTCTTTGTACTCCAGACTCACCCTCCATGAATCTAACTCAGCCGCCCAAAAATACTCTGTGTCAACCTCATTTCATCATTTTCTCCTCCACTTTTCAGAGAAAGATGTTTTTTTTTTTTCTCTCTTGACCTCGTGTTCCCTTCTCCAAATCTGACTGAAGCGATTCGTTCAGACTCTAAGCAGATTTCTGCCCAATGGAAAATGTGAAGTTTTGGATTAATATTGCAAATGATGCATTTAACATTAGTCTTGAGCTGCCTGTCTAAAAAAATATGTGATTTTTTTTTTCTGTTAGCTTTTGAATCCTTTCTGTTTTTCCTTTACTCTGTGGTTCTCTTGATCAGATGTACCGTGAGGGAGGGCCGGGTTCCCTTTAAACCTACTTTCTCATGTACCGTGAGGGAGGGCCGGGTTCCCTTTAAACCTACTTTCTCAGATAGTATTGCTTTGATAAAAGGAGATCGTATGAAGTTCCAAAGAGAGTGTCTGCTGCTAAACAGAGAGATGCGGGATCCAACAGCTGTCTTCTGCCTTTGGTCCCTATCAAAGTTTGTTCAGTGCCTTCAATCTGTGAATATTAATTAACTGTGTTTAATAAAGATGTTAACTGGGAGATTATTGGAGACTTTTGTCTGTCTTTACACATTCAGAGATTGTTACAGGTGTGAAGTGAAAGTTTTGAAACAGTTTAATTGCAGTGAAGCACTTTTGATTGTCTCTCAAGGGAGAATCTACAATTTGACAAGATGATCAGGACTAATGAGTGTATCTCTTGTATCGCTTCTTGCCATTCATCCATTTTCTATACCCGTTTTATCCATTACAGGGTCACGGGGGTCTGCTGGAGCCTATCCACGCTCATTATAGACGAGAGGCAGGGGTTCACCCTGGACTGGTCGCCAGTCTATCGCAGGGACGCATATACAGACAAACAACCATGCACACTCACACTCACACCTATGAGCAGTTTAGAATCATCAATTAACCTAGCATGCATGTGTTTGGACTGTGGGAGGAAGCCGGTGTACCCGGAGAGAACCCACGCAAGCATGGAGAGAACATGCAAACTCTACACAGAGACTCCCGCCGGGCCCGGGAGTCGGACCAGGAACCTTCTTGCTGTGAGGCAACAGTGCTAACCACTAAGCCACCGTACCGCCCTCGCTTCCAATTTATGCATATTGTTTTTTATTCACGTGTTTCAGGCCTGGACTGCATCCCAAAAACATTTGGACTGTAATCCTTATTCCAGTTTGCAATGTCGCCATTCCTTCTCATAACTCTTGAAAGGTTTTGTTGAATAATAGATAGAATGTGATGAAGAGTCTCAGGTGTTTTCTTGTTCCATTTGATCTGAAAACCCCATTTCTTTCCTAAATTATGCCTTGTATGTGTACAGAAACTGGTTTTTAACAGTGTTATAGGAGAATGCATGGGCATCCCTGGAAAGGATGTGATCTTGATAGCACCAAGTACTGTACCATAGATAGATAGACAGACAGACAGACAGACAGACAGACAGACAGACAGACAGACAGACAGACAGACAGAGTAACCAACCATCCACATCATAGAAGTTTATATATATATATAGAAGTATAAATATATATTACATATCATAATATACTCATACATTATAATATACTCATACTTCTAAACTATATATACACTCATAGCCTACAGAGATTTAGAATATATTTACTATTAATTTATAATATACATACAATTTGCACAATAATCACAATATATACCTCGGAGAGATCATAACTTCCTTCTGAACCACAGCTGCTTTAGTCTTCTTTTAAAACCTGACATCTTGATTATTGCAACTATACATGGGGGGGAGATGGTTCCAGTGTGTGACTGCTCTATACATTACTGTTTTTTTCAAAGCATTGGTTCTGGGCATAGGCAGAGAAAAGTGATTACCTAGGGCCATTCTGGTTTCATAGCTGTGTCTATTATTTGTTGGTAGAAGTTGCATAAACAAGAAGCCAGTTTTGCGTAATATACAGATATTCTTTGAAAACATAATCAGGCTGCATGCTAGTCGATCCTCCACCATCATCCAAGACAGCTCAGCATGCATGCTCTCAACATTGCTTCGGATAGAGCAGCGGAGAGCAAGTCGTGCTAGATAGATAGATAGATAGATGTTTTTATTTGTTGATTTATTTGTTGTTTTTCGTGTTATGGATCATCACCACCGCTCCATTATACTTGAAGCAGTGGTTAAAGTTTTAAATACAATGTGATTTTATCTAAAATAAGAAATCCATCTAATGTCACATGAAACTGCAACTTAAATAGATTGTTAGTGCTGGGAGGGTCTGAGCGAAAAAGACAGGTCTTGTCATTGCAGATTACATATCCAATGTTACAGAAAACACACTGCTCAGCAGTGAAATATCAACATATTTAGAAATTAAGTCTTGTAGTCTGAGTATTGAACACAAGAAACACAGACTTTCAGCCTCAGGGCTTTTAATCTGTTACAATCGCTTTGAATGCACGTTTCTAAAATCCAACACTTCAAAACTATCCAGATGCGCAGAGGAGATATCCTTCTTCCCAGCAAGAACTGAGTTGTTTGCTAAAATAAAGCCACCTAAAGGCCTTCTATTTAAGACATGGATTTCCAGTACACATTAGACCACAATCAGGACACTTCATTGCAGCGAATCAAGTTTACTGACACAGCTTTCAATAAACAACTCCAGGTCAGTTAATGCCAAGGTTTGGACTTCTTCAGTAGTCACTGATCCTGGAACTGTTGAAATATACCGGCTCACCATTGACTTCCAATCAACTAAGCTTGGCTCCGTCCCGAAAAGACACCCCAGCCTCAACTGCACAAAAAAAAAAAAAAAAAACTCTTTTCAGCAGTAGAAATGTTGCGGCGAGGATTAAGGAGTAAAGACTTAAGAGAATCCGCCTGGAACATCAGTGAAACCACAACAATACCTCGTTGTCTCCCTCTCCGTCTTTGGGGAGCTGAGTTGAGCTAATTAGCCATAATATCAGCAAGCAAACTCTCCTCGCTTGGTTGACACACACAACGGCCCCTAATTGACTGCCAGGAGTTTTGAGGCTTTAATACAGCAAAGAAGCAAGCTGTACCTTGGTGATTATGAGGTTTGGGGATATATACTGCATTACATACAGCACATTCTTGCAGAACCAATCCAATGTCACAGAGTTCGAATGTAACACTGTCTGGATAAACAAAGAAGTGCTCAAACATGTATAAAAGCCCAAAGGAAAAAGGAAACATTTCCTACAGCAGTTTAAAGCTAAAGGCGTTTGTATTTTGGCAGATGCTCTACCCACAGACACACATAAACCTTCTGATAAATTAAACACACATTTATTTCTGGAGTTTCCACTTCCAGGAAACAAAGAATTCCTCACTTATTATACCTGTTAGAGTGTCAGGTCACGTTTGGTTTTTTGGCTTCATTTCTTAAAGTGAAGATGGATTGTTTAGGTGATATCATATGGACAGCCCCAGAGCCGACTGGGAGATTTGCGAGGCCCTGTGCGAAATGGCAGAGGGGGGCAAAATTTTTGGGGGTTTTTCCGGTCGGATCGGGTGTCTATATGCGCAATTTTAACTCTCCAATTAGCAAAATACTGGATACCTTCCCCTGCCTCATGATCATCTTGGCTTGCCTCGACGCGGGGCCCCACGGCAGCTGGAGACCCGGTCGGATCGGTGATTTTTGTAACAAATTTATCAAACGAGCCTTTCAGAGAGGCATTAAACTCTTCCATTTTCTTTAGTTTTTTTTCTTTTTTCATCCCATGATGGAAATTTCCTGATTCTGTCTCGTTCTCTCGACATTGTGTGACTGTTTGTTCCAACTCCACCGTCTGTATCAGAGCAGCTTGTGTCTGCGCTTGGTCTGATCAGTTGTATTGAACAACAGACACGCGCATCATTGCACATATATTTATTGATATGCACAGACTAGTACACATTTAGATCTGTAATGGAACGTGACTGTTGATATTTATAAGGAAAAAAAGGAAGAAAAAAAACGGCCCATAGCGCGAGGCCCCTTGGGGCGCGAGGCCCCGTGCGGTCGCACGGTTCGCACACCCCTTGCGGCGGCCCTGGACAGCCCACAGAAATAGTCCTATGCCCTCTCCACTTCTGTGGGGATGGGTCTTGATTATAACTCATTACGGAAACCACGCAACAAAACAATTTTAGAACTGAATGAGACTGAGTTGAGGGGATGAGATGGAGCTGGCAGGAGGAGTAAAAAATAAGAAAATAAATAAACAAAGTAAGGATATTGAGCATAACATCCATTTTTCTGACTGAGGGTTTGTGGTGGGGTAAGACAGCCTCTGGAGTCATTTAAAGGATTCATCCATTTTTTAAATGGGATTTGATAGAGCCCAATCCCCCTTTGTGAAGCTTACAACCTTTCCCATGATTCTGACTGTTTCGGGGGGGGGATCTCGCTCGACGTATAACCGTCAATCAATCTCGGCGCTCAGATGTCACTCTGAGCCCAGAGGGGCGCCATGGCCACATACCGTACACATCTGCTGGAATATTGACCGCTGGATTTGTTAAAGTGTCTGTGCTGTCTTCACGAGATTTAATCTTTCATTTTCTGAGCTTGACAGCAGAGAGACATGGAGACCGAAGGAGTGGGAGGAATGTGATTGGAGGGTGGGGGTGCTGGCCTAACCTCCCGGGAGAAGGCTAGTGCATTAGACAGAGAACATATCAGTTCCAGCTATGAATATGAGCATATAGATTGGTCTGCTTTCTTGGGAGATTCAGAAATTTAGTTTTGTGTGTGCAAAAGTTGGACGGCTTAAAGGCGGTGAGTGAGCAAGGCAGGAGAGGAGGCAATCACCGCATACCCAAACAGACGCCAAACAGAGCACATCAGAGCGGATGGCCAAGCCGAGACACATACAGATGGTTTATTGAACTGTTTTTAGAGGGATGGTATTAACAGCACACAGCTGAAGCTTCAAATAGCTCACAGTCAGGGCTTTAGTTTCAGAGTGGGGGGCAGTTGTACAGTATATTTAATGATGAATTCTAGAAAATGTCTTGATGATTGCCTGTAGTTTCCTCCTCCATTGCTGTTGACATGATCACTAGTGTTGCTGAAAGATGAGACACATAAGGTGCTCATTTAGCAGCGTGTCCAATTAGACAAGTTTACTATCATCATCATCATATCAACATCATCATTAGCTTTAGCATCACTAATCCACCAGCTGCCATGTGTTGGAAAATAAGCCTATTTATTAAGCTGTCACACATAAGTAAAAAGTAAGGCTAATATGGAAAATGTGAAATATATAAATGAAAAAAGGGATTTAAAAAAGACTATGAACCCAAGATATTCAATTAATGAATTTAAGGAGCATGAGGCAGGATTGAGGCAGGATTTATGAAAGAAATTCATATATGTTTTAAGTTTTCTAGTAATAATGTCAGATGAAGCGTTCCAAACCAAAAAGAATGAGTCCTCTAGTGTATCTCTCCTTTGCCTTGAACAGGCTGTGTGCTGCAAAATGTGCTGCAATCGTGACCGGAATTTCCCGCGCTGTCCTGTGGATGTGACGTCACATGACGCTGCATGCACGTTCTCCCCGTTCTCCCGTGCCGGCTTCACTGTTGGCTGCAGTACCCCCAACGGCCGTCGTGGTGAAGGGTGGCGCTAGAGAGTCTCATTTCTTAAAAGGAGCCTCAAGCTCCTTTAATTCTAGAATTGCACCAAGTGGCACAACAACAACTGGCTAAGGACCCAAATAACCCAAAATGGAAAAAAGTTGCAGCAGATGCCAGCCCCCCCCCCATATATATATATATATATATATATATATATATATATATATATATATATATATATATATATATATATATATATATATATATATATATATATATATATATATATATAATATATTATATATATATATTAGCTTCATACAATGATAAGAAAACTAGCTTATAGGCTTCTGACCTGTTGTTGCTGGTACCTTGTAGTAATGAGAAAAAAAAGATATTACTGTGGGAAACTTTTGTCATACACTATAATACATGGATACATTCACAAATGCCCTCTAAAACATTACTGCGTGAACATATAAGTCTATGTTAACCATGTTAACCAAAAGGTTGTTGACTGAGTCCATTCAGATCACTCAATACTGGAAGTCAGATCCCACAAGTTATTATGGATACTGTGACTCTAAAAAATGTAAAATCTTACCGGTCAAAATGGAAACCGTTGTCTCTAACTACAAATAAATAGAAATTATGTTAACATCAAAGCAAATAATATATAATAAATGCTTTAAGAAGGCTCTTTAAAGAAAGAGGGTGTCTCTTTGTTGCCTGCAGGGCTGCCTGTAGGGGTGTCGTTCTGGGGGTCGCTCTGGCCTGGATGGTTGTGGAGCTCTGCACCGTGGCTTTACTGCTGTGGTGTGGAAAAATAATTAGTTCTCTTATGGTGTGGGACAGGTAGGTCAAGGTGGGGTTTTAAACCACCTGACACAAGCTTTTGTCCAGCAGGGAAAGGTTCCTGGAAATTTGGACTACTCACGGTGTTCAGGTTAAGACTCTGACTGTGTTTTGAGCTCAGTACTTCGTTGCGAACGCACTGAGCCGTGGGCCTGAGGGTGAACGGGGTTTGCACACTTTGAGTCTGGCCCCCTTTTCCTCGCTTCGCACGTGGGTGGAAACACTGGAATTTCATCCCAGGTGGTAAAGTCTGGGACTGTGTTAGTACAGATGGTCCTGATTTCAAATGCTCATTTCACTCACGGGAAACGAGATTCACGCATTTGCCTGAATGCACACAAACTGTGCGTTGCAGTTGTATCCACTAGGTGGAGGCACAAACTACGACTTGGAACACACTCACACGTGTTGTTTATATGAAAACTATTTTTACAGAGGGCTGAGTCGGGCTGTATCTGACACACACACGTACAGATGGTTCCAGTTCCATGCGATGCCACTCACGCATGATTCTCACGAGATCTCATGTGAGAATCACGTCTCTTGTTCGAGGGGGGAGGAGGGGGGGGTCACCAGAGGCTGCAGTGTAGCCAAACACCCACCAGGGGCATCTGTGAGCAGGAAGACACCGCTCAGCCCACAGCAGCAGGGAGCCAGAATTATTATTATAATTGCGTGAATCTTGTATCCCGTGAGTGAAACAGCCATGTTAATTCAGCACCATCTGTAGATGGTCTGAAGTTTGTGGTTACTGTTAGTTAGTTGTTGTTTATGTGTAGTTTAGCCATCTGAATTTATCCAAAGTGTTGTTTCAGTATCTTTTAACACTTGTGTAAATAAATTCTGATTAATTTGAATGACAGAAGTTGTTTGTGTTTATTTTATAAATATTTTACACAGCTGCTGGTTGCAAAGGTCTGTGCTCGGACTCTTTCCTTAACTGTTATTCTGTAATGCACCTCTGACAACAGGCTGGCACGTATGGAATAACAGCTACTTTGTACGGAGCCCCTAAAGGGACACAGATTTTTTTTTTTTTTACAATGAGTGCGCGCGCGTAAAACCTTTAAGTGAGCACGTAAAGTTGTTTACTTGCCAGCAAAGTGGTAATGTCCTTATAATGGAGTCCCAGGTTAAAATATAGCTCAGCTAAATCCTGTAATGTCATTTCCATTCATAAACAGAGCAGGGCGCAACTGGAGGGTCTCCTGTTCCAGCAATACTCCCATGTATTTGTTTTTACGCGCTCACGTAGAACAACTTTTAGGCGCTCACTTATAAGTTTTGCGAGAGCGCGTGAAACTTTTTAGTGAGTGCATAAACGTTTTACGTGCTCACATAAACAACTTTACGTGCTCACTTAAAGGTTTTACGCGCGCGCGCAAAGGTTTCACGGGCACGCTTAAAACTCATTATAAAAAAAATAAAATCTGTGTCCCTTTAGGGGCTCCGTAACTTTGAGACGGTTTAGTTATTATTTTCCTGATAAAGTCAGGTGGTGCCCCGTTTTGATTGATTCATTTTGATAGTTCATTTGGATAAGTCAACTTCTTTATCAATTATTAATAACTATCATAGGACATGCATTAATAACTCTCTAATAACTGAACCAGCATCCCCTTTGTGGCACAACATTGCTTCTTGCTGTGAGGCGACAGTGCTAGCCACCAAGCCATCACGCTTGCATACATTAAACAAAACAAGGTTGTACAAAGGAAAGAAAAAAAAAGAGTTAGGTTTAAAGAACCATTAGACCAGGGGTCGGCAACCCGCGGCTCTAGAGCCGCATGCGGCTCTTTAGCGCCGCCCTAGTGGCTCCCTGGAGCTTTTTCAAAAATGTTTGACTTTTCTTTCCTTTTTTTCTTCTTTTTTTCTATTTTTCTCTCTTTGTTTCTCTTTTCTTTCCTTTTTTCTTCTTTTTTTCTTCTTATTTTCCTTTTTTTTCCCTTTTTTTTCTTTTTTTCTATTTTTTTCCTTTCTTTTTCCTTTCCTTTTTAATATTGACATTTCGATTTTTTTCTCGAAATTTTGACTTTTTTCTCAACATTTCGACTTCTTTCTCGAGATTGTATCTCGAGAAAGTAATCTTCCCCCAGTTATAACTAATATAGATACATACAGCATGTATTGTCTTCATTCTAAGGCTTATACAAGACTTTTCATTTTTTGCGGCTCCAGACATATTTGTTTTTTGTGTTTTTTGTCCAATATGGCTCTAAAACATTTTGGGTTGCCGACCGCTGCATTAGACAATCTGAGAAATCTTGTTTGATGTCCAGATCAGGAAAACCCGTCCAGTGTGGATACTGGTGTTAACCCGCTCTTTGTTGGAGGACTTCGAAGAAAAAGCCAACAAAAACAATGACACAAACAACAAACAGAAGAGAGTTTAGAAATACGCACAAAACTACACGATAAATTGTAACAAAGCAAATAGTTGTTTATGGCTGCATTACAGTTAAAAATATTGAACTTTTGAAGTGAGTGGGTTTTATCAAAGAGTGCTGTGATGTCAGATTTAAACAACGCAGCAGTATGCAGCTACTACAGTACAACGCTGTCGGTACAAATAGCTGCTGCTGTGCAAAACATGTAAAAGAGCAAACAAAATGAAGCAAGCTTTTAAGCAGAATTTTGCTTTCATATTGTTTTTTTCCCCTTCTTTGTTATGCTTTACACAGTAACTCATTTCTACATTCTGTACTTGCTCACTCTGTTTTATGTTTGCTCATGCAATTTTAAGTTTGTGCTCTTTTGTTGGAATGTTTCCAGCTTCCTTCATTGCCGCTTTGTCAGATCTATTTTTTTCCTTTCTTTCAGAATCCCACCAAGATGCAAGAGCTGAAAATGATTGCTGGCAGTTGCTAATGTATTCATAGAAAGTGTGATGGATTTTTCATTTGAAATAAACAAATTAGCCAAAGCAACATCCTTCTCTTCTATTCCTTATCAGCAACATTCCTTGTTGTCACGTCTAACCCAGATCCAAGATCACCATCTCTCCACCACCTTTCTCTTTCCCTGCACCTCCTTACATCTCAATTTAGCTCTTCAATCTCTCGAGAACCCTGTTCCTCCAGACCTCTGTTCCTCTGTTCTCCCTCACTTGTCCTACCTAAATGTACTGTCCAGTCCTTCCTTTGAGCCCCCATTCCTTCTAATAATCCCCTTGCTTTTTCTCCCCAACACTCACTCCACTACCCCTGCATCCATCAGACTGAGTAATGGCCATCAGGGCAGGGAGTCACCCTCCAGCTGTCTGGACACTGATCTCTCTCACACACACACACCCACTCTGGTTGAGTGCATAGCCATCCATTTACATGCACTCATCGGGCTTGCAGCAAAATGCACTTTCAAAGCAGTTGGTACAAATCAGGCTGATTACACTTATGCCAAATTTAAGAGTGAATATGTTCTGATTTCAGTACACAAATGCTCCCTTTGTGTTTGTGGTGTTACTTCACAGCCCTGTGTGAGAGATAAATCAATCTGGGGTCCAGGCAGACGTGGCAGCAAAACATGACAGGGTTAAATGCCTTTGCCAACTCAAATTTGGCAGACTTTTACAATAATGTAACAATGATCTGTTGACCGGACTTTCTGAAAATCTTACATCAGAATGTACGTCAGAAAAAAATTGTCCAAACAGCCTTTATAGGCAAGGAAAGCTATTTCACATTGGTATTTGAACAAAACAAGGAGGGCTAGTTCCTCCATCCCTGTCCTCCTTCCTCCAGTGCTTCCCCAAAAAAAACATCACAAACTCTCAGAAGACTGCAGTTTAGGCGCGGTTTTGTCTCTAAACTGAGCCAACATTGTCAGAGTAGCATGTCAGGCTACTCTGCTGTAGCCTGACATGCAGCACTCCTGAAAGGTTACTAAGTGTCAGGTTGATGCGGACCACAGTACTTGTCATTGGTCCATTTGGTAGCATCATATTGACCTTTACAACTACTTATGTATAGCCTCATAGAT
This sequence comes from Cololabis saira, assembly GCF_033807715.1. Lineage (NCBI taxonomy): Eukaryota > Metazoa > Chordata > Actinopteri > Beloniformes > Belonidae > Cololabis > Cololabis saira. The sequence continues at coordinate 44,359,630 of NC_084587.1, forward strand.
CATTCCTACATTCAGAAAGGTGTAGGGTCTGAGAGTTATACATATAGCCTCCCAATCCAAGGCACAGCACTAATGCATGCTAATCAAACTCCCTTAGCATATACTTGGTTAGCGCAAAGACCAATCAGAGCAACGACACGTCTACCTTGCAAAGGAAGGATTTGCAGTTGAAAGCAGAAGTTTACATACACTGTGCAAAAAGACACATCAAATATTTTGTCTCACTGTCTGAAGTTAAATCAGACTAAACCTCTCCTGTTTCAGTTCAGTCAGGATTACCAAAATTATTTCATTTTGCTAAATGCCATAATAATGAGAGAAATAATTTCTTAGAGAAGTTTATATTACTTTCTTTGAGGTTAAAAGTTTACATACACAAAAAGTAATATATCTTTAAACAATGTGAGGAAGCGTAGATAGTGATGTAATGGGTTTAGAAGCTCCTGATAAGTTAACTGACAATGTGTGAGTTAATTGAAGGAGGGAATTGAGGTAGGGATGTATTTTAAGGCCACACTCTGCTTTCTTGTTTGAAAATCAGCCAAACAATCTGGGAGAGAATTTTGGAACTCCACATGTCTGGTTCAACCATGGTTGCAATTTCCAGATTTTGTAAGTGCCACATTCATCTGTTCAAAAAATGATACGCTTGCACAAACATCATGGGAATGTCAAGCCATCACAGCACTCAGGAAAGAGACGGGCTCTGTGTCCCAGAGATGAAAGTGTTTCGGTCTGAAATGTACAAATCAACCCCAGAACAAAGGCTAAAGACCTTGTGGAGATGCTGGATGAAGCTGGTAAGAAAGAGTCATTATCCACAGTGTATCGAGTCCTGTCCTAACATGGGCTGAAAGGCCACTCAGCAAGAAAGAAGCCATTACTCCGAAAGCAACATAAAAACGCTAGATTACAGTTTGCAAAAAGAAACCAAGGCAAAGACCTTACCTTCTGGAGACATGTCCTGTGGTCTAATAAAACTAAAATTGAGCTGTTTGGCCACATGACCAACGTTACATTTGGAGGAAATAGGGGGAAGCTTGTACGTAGACCTGAGAACACCATACCAACTGTGAAGCAGAGAGATGTCAGCGATGAGAGATGTCAGCATCATGTTGTGGGGCTGTTTTGCTCCAGCAGGAATTGGAGCTCTTCATAAAATAGAAAGCATCATGAAGAAAAAACTTTACATGGAAATATTAAGGGAACATCTCAAGACATCACCCAGGAAGCTAAAACTTGGGCGCAAATGGGTCTTCCTAAGGAAAAATGACCCTAAGCATACTCCTAACATAGTTAAAGAGTGGCTTTAGGACAACAAAGTCAATGTATTGGAGTGGCCATCACAAAGCCCTGATCTGAATCCCATTGATAATCTGTAGGGCAGATCTGGAAAGGCGTGTCCAAGCGAGTTGACTATCAAACCTGACTCAGTTACAACAGTTCTGTCCGGGGTAATGGACCAGAATTCCTGCAGAGTACCATCAGAAGCTTGTGGAAGGTTACCCAAAACATGTGACCCAAGTCATGCAGTTCAAAGGCAATACTACTAAATGTTAAGGAAAAGTATGTAAACTTTTGACCTCAAAGTGAGATTATCTAAGAAATTCTCTCTCATTATTATGGCATTTAGCAAAATTAAATAATTTTGGTAATCCTGACTGACCTGAAACCGGAGAGGTTTAGTCTGATTTAACTTCAGAGAGTGAGGCATAACATGTTATGTGTCTTTTTTCACAGTGCATGTAAACTTCTGCTTTAAACTGTCAGTCCCGTCATATGTTTAATTTTCAAAGAAAAATTGTGAATCTTTACAGTAACTGTCAATGCTAAAGCCACTTTAAACAGCTGTTAACGCTCAACTGCAGTCATCCATGCTGTTTACATCCAGATTATGTTGCTGCTCTGTCGTCATTGTGTTAAACTCGCCCAGTGACTCTCTTCAAAGATTATAAATGAGTATACACCTAAATTTGCTTACAATGTCAAGGTATCTACCAGTCTGTTTTTTTTTTTTGTTTTTTTTTTCAAATTTGGTGGATTAGCTCCACTTCCCATCATGAGCATCAATCATTCATATTTGTAAATACTGGCTTGTCTAACAGCTAAGATGAAAAATACATCCTAAAAGAGCCTGTGAGCACTACCTAACATGATCTGAATCCTTGTATACTGATACCTAACGGGTTAATGAGATTGACGTGTGTGAGTTGTAGAACTCCATATGGACAAGATTTAACACAATTTGGTGCCATATGGACAAACTTTAACATGATTTGGTGCACTTACAAATAATTTGCTTCATACCAAATTAATTATATATGTCACTCCGGATTATTACATAACATAATCAAGATACAGGTTAGTTGAAATCTTTGGGACATGCCCACGAGTTTAATCAGTGTTTAATTTGGAAAGGGGTATAATGATAAATATATTTTAACAAATATCCATTAGCATGGTCAGATTAAACATCCAAAATTGTTTGAGACTCAGATGAAAGGCCTTGGACTATCTAACTTTACTTTCACTATTCAGTTTTTGGAAAATGCCACGAGAATTACAGAGGTGGAAATGAGTGGTTTTGATTCAGGAATCATGGGAAAAGGGTTTTTTTTTTGCTCTCGCTGGTACATCCCTCAAGACAGGAGTCAATAACATTAATCTTCTTATTATAATGCCATCTAGAGGCCTTCTGAGGTCATTATAATTGACAGAGAACATTGGGGTTTCTGAATATTAATGACACTTTTAGGGCAGAAAAATGAGAGAATATAATAATCACAAAAACCATAGAGCTCCAGCAGCTCTATTTATTGAACCAATAAGCCAGTCTAATTTGGGTGTACATATTAACACTGTTTATTGTTGTCTATTAACCTCTTCTCTTCTCCTTTAATGTTTTCTCCAGCATTTACAAGCCTGGAGCTTTAATGAGCCAATGAGTTAGCATCACAAAACTTAACAATGTTCCTCTGAATCTGTGCTGATCTCCACAAGTATATTTAAACCGGGTCTGGACCAATTATTCAAAAGACACAGACCCACGATGTATCTCCAATCTAGCAGGCTCATATTGGGCGGCATGTCACTTTTTAAGGCACGATTGGGTCTAGGCCCATCAATGGATCGAGTAAAATGCTTTTCGGTGTTAACAGCCTTAATGACGCTCTAATTGCCTTTTTGTTCATATTATAAAATTTTAATGGCCTGCTGAGCCTTCACCTGCAGACTGGGCTCAGACCATTAGCCCTTTACATCATGGCTGGTTGTGGTATCATTTGTCAAAAATAATGTCCCATTTGTCATTTTAGACCTACTAAATTATAAATGCACCAAGACTGAAAGAGGCATGACCCCTACTGTTGTACTTGCTCAGGGGGGATAAAACAGGACTGAAATGGAGCCAAATGCACTTTAACAAAGTCTTTGTGGATAGTATGGAGGTTTGTCATGCTGATATAGCTTGTATCAGGGGCTATATAAGCCTGTGATACAAGCTATATCACCCTCCACGGGTTGTTTCATGGGCTCACACCACATTCATAACATAAGCCTCTAATGGCAGGGCACCCTGTACCATCTTAGACGGGGTGTAATAGTGGTCATACCAAAACCAAAAAATACCACATCTGTGAAATTTCAGGCTTTGTTTCTTTTACATTATCTGCTGTGAGATATAGTTGGGGGAGAAAGTTATTATGAATCAGCCTGGACTTGGTTTATGATAAAAAATTAAAAATAAAGAATCGGAGAGAAGGCTCAGTTATGCTTCTGCGTCAAAATGGCGCCGTGCCTACGGCGTGTGGTTTGGATTGACGCAGAGGACACGCCGTCACCTGCGCCGTCTCTGACGTGCACCTCCTGAAAATTGTAACTACGCGTCGAGGAGACGCAGACCACACGCAGACCGAGAGGGCTGTGATTGGTTCGTTTGAAAGCGAAGCATTTCCGGTTTCCAGTTTGAATCAGTAGTGAACTTCCAGGGCTCTTTTCTTCGTTTATGTGATTTTTTTTGTTTTTGTTTTTTGCACAATAGTTGTCCTTATTTCTTTGATTTACTGTGACCGGAAAAAGTCGGATAAACCATTCAGAAAAAGATCGCTAACTAGTGGCCGCGGGGGGTACTGCACCGCGACCAAATGGAGAGAAGGAGAAGTCTGAAAGGTTCAGCACGGCGTCACGGCTGCGGCGTGTGCTCTGCGTTGGTGTGACGCAGAACCATAACTGAGCCTAGAGTGAGATTTGGGAAGCCGCTGCTATTTAACCACCAGCGGGGACGCGCTTTGCATCAGCAGCCTGCGGACCAATGCACTGTCCTCACTGTACGCACGTGACCTCAGGCCGGCCCCCTTTTGACACCTCTCCTGCGGAGTCTTACCTTAAATCCTTTGTTCCCAAAACCATGCGGTCAGCTGTAATAAAAATGGAGGCTGGTCTCAGAGTGAGGCCTCAGAGCTGGGCCTTACAGTTCAAATGAAGGCCCCCCCTGTTCACATAGGACTGTGGCCCAACAGGAGGGAAACTGTCCTGGTGCAGAGTTGTTCTTTGTTTGTGTTTAAATCTGCCTCCAATCTAAAAGGAACATGTTTTGGAACACTATTTCAGTAAGGATAATGGTTCATGTGTTGCTTTGCTGTAACAGTTTTTTCCATTTCTCTAAGTGTTAGTAAGGCTATTCTGGTCTCCAAGTTGTTTCTGAGAGGGGCCCTTGAAAAGAAATAACCAAGAAAAAAGTCTTTATGGACACATTACATTTCATCTTTTACTGCTAAAAGGACATAAAGATGACAAATTGTTCCCATATTTTCTGAGTTCTATGATTGAGGACCGGAGTATCTATCTACATATTGTGGGCTACAACACACATTCACAGCACTTTTTTTTTAAACAACCCATATGTTGTACACGGACCAATAGGAATGGGTGATATTTTACCGTTCACGATAAACCGTCAAAAAAATTCCTCACGATAAGAATTTGTCATCTCGCGGTAAAAACGATAAATTCCCGTTGATGACGTTTTTGTGTAAAGCTGATTTTTGGAAGGAAGGAAGGAAGGAAGGAAGGAAGGAAGGAAGGAAGGAAGGAAGGAAGGAAGGAAGGAAGGAAGGAAGGAAGGAAGGAAGGAAGGAAGGAAGGAAGGAAGGGAGAAAACAAGGAAAGAAGCAAGGAAGGGACAAAAGAGGAAGGGAAGAAGGAAGGAGAGAGCAGGAGGAAAGAAGGAAGGGAAAAAAGAAGGAAGGAAGGAAGGAAGGAAGGAAGGAAGGAAGGAAGGAAGGAAGGAAGGAAGGAAGGAAGGAAGGAAGGAAGGAAGGAAGGAAGGAAGGAAGGAAGGAAGGAAGGAAGGAAAGGGGAGACGGAAGGGAGAACACAAGGAAAGGAGGAAGGATGGGAGAAAAGAGGAAGGGAAGAAGGAAGGAGAGAGCAGGAGGAAAGAAGGAAGGAAGGAAGGGAAGAAAGAAAGAAAGAAAGAAATGAGCCAGAAAGAAATAAAGAAAGAAATAAAGAAAGAAAGAAAGAAAGAAAGAAATAAAGAAAGAAAGAAAGAAAGAAAGAAAGAAAGAAAGAAAGAAAGAAAGAAAGAAAGAAAGAAAGAAAGAAAGAAAGAAAGAAAGAAAGAAAGAAAGAAAGAAAGAAAGAAAAAAGGATAAATTCCCGTTGATGAGGTTTTTGTGTAACAAACATGGCAGATCTGAGAGTGAGATAGATTTATAGTTAAAAAGGTGGAGTTGAATTGGTATTTTTTTTAATCGTCATTTTTATCGTTATCGGGATAAATGCCAGAAATTATCGTGATACTTTTTTTTAGTCCATACCGCCCATCCCTACGCACCAATGTGAGTCAATCATGCGAGGGGAGTTCACACAGCAGCCCTGCAGCAAAGCGCTGTGCTGGGTGTTCCTGGGGTGCATTTGTCATAAACAAAAACAACTAATCAAATTCCCCTCTGCTCATTACAGAAGTAAATTGCATGCTCAGAGGCAGTCCCCGCCCTGACTACGATTTCACTGGGTAGCTTTAGCCATGTAGCTACAAACTGTCAAAAGTCCCCCAACTTCCGTGACTCACAGAATTCAATTCAGCAGCAACTGATTTCAAGTCAATGGGGAGCGATGCTAAAGTTGCTTCCTACACGTACGACAAAGACATCAAGGGTTCAATATTTTCTCCCAGATTCTTCGATATGTAATATGAGATTGAACATCCAACTTTTTCATGAAAGGGCTGCTCTATCACCTGAGACAAAACCACACCGGTTAACCTCTCATTTAAATAACCATGACTTTTGTCTGTGGTTTCAGGACTTGTTGAGCTGGCTAACATGAAGGAAGTTTTACTATGTTGAACTTTTTTCTCCAGCAGCTGTTTTAAAATATTTCCGTTAATTATAAAACCTGTTAGAACTGTTCACACTGCTGATGACTGACATGCTCTTCATTCTATGTGGGAAACGCTACACCTTCATCTTTTGTCACATTGGGAACATGATATATATCACACATGGCAATGAATAAGGTTTTAAATCAGTAATAGGTCACTTTATTAAAAGCACCGGCATTGCTGACCTTCATGCTGTCCTCTGCAAAGAGCATAATCTCCTGCAATTGAAATAGCTCCCATTTATGGCGTATTAAGGAAGAAAAGCCTGTAGGTTTGGAGGTGTGCCAGCTGAGCTGGAGTAAGAATCCTAACATTTTGAAGGCATCAAACTGAATTTGGATTCGTGATAAAAGTATCCCCACCCCTGAACCCCTGGAAAAAAAAATATGTCTCTAGGAGGTAGAGAGTAGGTCTTGCTTCGAGGCTCAATTGGACTGCTGAGCATTTTATGTAAAAAAGTAGTTTTGTATTTACTGGACATTAATTTGAGGGCACTAACATCTTAACTTAATGTTGGATATACTACAGATGCTAAATAAAGAGAAGAGTTCATGGCCATTGCTTTTCTAGAACTGGATGAGTGGGACAATTCAAATGAAACAGTGGCCATGAGCATAAACTATCTTCCTCATTTTTGCATCTATTGATAGCCATAAATCTGACATTTGGCAGTTGATTGATATGGAGTTAAGATGTCAGCAAAGCAAAAGACATTTCTGTACAACCTTTTTTTATACACTTTTTGTACACTCACACAATGAAATTACCCCAGTTTGTCTGTGGGGACCATATCCACACTATCGCTTAAGTGGAACAATATTTTTTAAATCTAGTCAGAGGCTTAGAATAGCAATTTATTCTCACATTGCTACTTGCCCTCTGGCTAAAGTTAAATCCATGATGCTCCAAAAACATAGATTTTTTTTCCTACTCAGAACTGCTTTAATTTACATTGTTTTACTTTTTTCTTTTTTTTTTTTACAACTGTCTGGGTATATGCTATGTGGTGGGTTAGTGGCAAGACTGGCTAAATAAATCCTTTTATTTATATATATATATATATATATATATGTGCAATATAAGCAGAGCAAAGTAGAAGATGTATGTTTTCTTGTGCATGTGTGAGACTGAAGGTGAAAGTGCCCTACAGCAGCCCGCTTGATTAATTTAGTAAAATGTATTAGGACCATAGACATATTCTGTCAAAGAGGACTAATATCACAGACAGTGAAGTACAGGAAGACAAAAACAGAAGTTGCGTGTTTTGTTGACAATGCATTGGTGTGTGTGTAGTGTGTTGTGATGTGTTTAGATGAGTGTATGATGTTTGGTTGTGGTTATGCTGGATGTAAACCCCCAATTTGTGCAAGAGCTGAAACAGTCAGAGCTGAAGGGACACATAAAGCAATGATGATGACCTCCAAGAGCTCAGCAACGACTTGTGATCGCAGCCAAAACTTCAGGCTGAATCACAGTTTGTTCTGTCGTCTTGGGTCGGTGTCCTCCCACAGTCTAAGCGTAGTTGATGGAAAAGCGGAAGCACCCCAAAGATCCATGGAGGGCACCAGCCAGCAGGGCCATCCCCACCTGCAGCACCAAGGAGACGGCACATTGTTTTACTCTCTGATGTAAGTTTACACTCATTAATATCTAGTATTCCTTTAACGTATAAGAACCAAGGCTAGCCTCTTCAGCTGTCAATGGAATAGTGTCAGCTATGTTAAATATAAAACAGCTAGAAACTAGATTTTGATGACTGTAGACTGAGCAGCCACATCACGTCTGGTGCTGCCAGAGATGTCCAAATGTCCAAAAGGTGTTTACATGATGTTGATGTTACATGATGTTGTTTCCAAATCAGGTTTGTCTTCGCAATATTTAGGTTTTGGACCAATCTGGGGGTAATGGAAACATGAGTACTGTTGTTATTCTTGGGTATTTCAATCTCTTTTCATGGACTTCCTGCTTCTGCTTTGCTGATGTAAAAAAATGACATAAGGTCCTGGAAAAGCAAGCCAGCTCTTTGCAGAACATGTTTGGAATTGGCGCAAGCCCCAGGCTAGCCCTGATTTAAAAACTTTTTATATATATATATTTTTTGGCTTTTTTTGAAAGTAGGTAGAGCGAGAGGGAGAAAGACACAACAGGCTGGGACTCAAACCTGCGCTGCGTGCATGAGGGCAATAGCTTCTGTAAATGGCACCCGCTCAAGCCACTGAGCTATCCTGGGCCACCAGTGCTGATTTTGAAACTCCAGCCAGTTGCTCCAGTGACTGCGGTCCCAGCAGACCTCTGCTAGTCCTCCTATCAGCTCTGACAACATGTCAGATTTCATTCAGTAGCTACACCTGAAAAGATTATTTTTTGGAAATATTTGATAAGAATTTGTGAAAATGAACATTAATTAGCATAATAGGTCAGCAAAAGTTATGTCAGCCAAGCTAAAATGGTTAAGTTTGATTGACATAAGATGGGCGTGTTCCAGTCAGCTTGCAGGTCGGTTCGTTCCACCCATTTGTAACAAAGTAGTGGGAGGTAAAAGACGCTTCATTGCCATTCCTCAGAAAACCCGTAGGTGACATCACAGAGGGTTTGTTCAATAATTTTCCAGTCTTTGAGTGGGACAAAGAGGTATCAGAAGACATTCTGAACTGTCCCCACTCAGCACATATTTCTATCGGTTTTTTCGCCACTATAGCTGATCTAAATGCCTCCATGTGGTCACAAACACTCGTGTTACATTAAGTGGCTTTCAAGAGACTGCGAAAATAAATGGGGATTTCATTAAAACTTTGACAAAACAAGAATAGTAATGCATTAGTTGATCCAAATAATTTGCAGTTTTTGTTGATAAAATCTTCTTAAATCTTCTTAATATCTGTAAAAGTAGTTACTATTGGTATTTCAATATTTTACATGTCTACATGACGTTACTTGTGCCTGTATCTGTGGTATTTTCAGTGATTTTAAGACGATTGGAGAGGAATAGCAGATGCAGGGTGGCATTAACATCATAACAATATAGTCCATGGGCCAGACCAGATGTCAGTACCACTCAAGGTGACAAAACTTGCTTATAATTTTTGAAAATATCCATGTCTGTAGATGATATTTTGGTATGATAACCTTCCTGAGTTGTATCATAGTTATCAGCTCATGAAGTTACCCACCCCCTTCAGAAAATTACATTTTACCTGTACAGATCCTACAGGATATCTGTTAATGTTGCTTAAAAGATCCCCTTTAAAATGATACCATTCATTCAAGCTAAGATGTGTGGGTATATTATACATTTCCTGAATCCTTGTGGTCCTGTGAGTATTCCAGTTTTTGTATTTTGTGTCTCTGTTGTTCCTACGTGACACAGGGCTAAAAGGTAGTATATCATTTAGGCAAAAATTGTGTAAAAATGTGTGTTGTTAAGAGTTTAAAGAGCTGCAGTGACCTCTATGTTGGTCAGAAAGATGCACATCTTAGCTTGAATGAATGCTTAAAAGGTCCCCTTTAAAATGATACCAAAGACACTATTGGGAAACATTGACAGATATCCTGTACATGAGTCTAAACCAGGATATGCACCAGCATCTAAAATGTAATGTTCTGAAGGGGGTGGGTAACTTTTCTGAACTTCATGAGCTGATAACTATGATACAGCTGCCACTCAGGAAGGTTATCATACCAAAATATCACCTACAGACATGGAAATTTTCAAAAATGATAAGTAAGTTTGGTCACCTTGAGTGGTACTGACAAGTGAAATGTTGGGCTCTGGTCCATACCTCGTTCTTCGAGTCCGGATGAATCACATTAACCCTTGTACTGTCTTTGGGTCAAAATGACCCAATTCTTCTATCCTTCTTTCCTCCTGCCATGCTCTCTCCTTCCTTCTTCCTTTCCTCTTTTCCTCCTTTTTTACCCTCCTTTACTCCTTTTTCTTCCTACCTCCCTTTCATCATTCGTTCCTTTATTACTTCCTTTGCTTTTCCTTCCTTCTTTCCTTATTTTTTCCATTCCTTCCTTCTTCCCTCCCTTATTTCTTTCCTTTTCTCCATTCCTTCCTCACTCCCTTCTTTCCTTTTCTCCCTTCTTTCCTTCCTTCCTCCCTCTCTTCTTTCTTTCCTTTTCTCCATTCCTTCCTCCCTCCCTTCTTTCCTTCCTTCCTCCCTCCCTCCCTTCTTTCCTTTTCTCCCTTCTTTCCTTCCATTCTCCCTTCCTTCCATCTTTTCTCCCTTCTTTTCTCCCTTCCTTACTCCCTTTCCTACTTCCTTCCTTCTTTCTTTTCTCCTTCCTCCCTTCCTTCCATCTTTTCTCCCTTCCTTACTCCCTTTCCTACTTCCTTCCTTCTTTCTTTTCTCCTTCCTCCCTTCCTTCCATCTTTTCTCCCTTCCTTACTCCCTTTCCTAATTACTTCCTTCTTTCCTTCTTTTCTCCTTACTTCCTTCTTTCCTTCCTTCCATCTTTTCTCCCTTCCTTCATTCCTTCTTTTCTCCCTTCACCCTCCGTTGACCCAAAGACAGCACAAGGATTAAACTAAAAGTCTGGACCGCAGTCGTTTCTCAGCCCTGCTCGCAGCCCGGTCCACAGGTGCTCGGTGGAAGGAAGCGGCAGAGTTCCCTCCACACCCAGGCATGTATTCCAGACAGTGGGCGGACACCAGGGGGCGACGTCGCTCTCTGTAACGCTGACTGGGCTCCATCGAGAGCGCGCGCGCCCGTAAAAAGATTGGGGCTGCCGTGCGCGCAGATCGGAGATCCGACTCCGGTGTGTCAGCTCGATTCCGTCACGCAGCTCCGGCTCAGACACGGGTGGAAATCCATCCCGCGGCTCCCCTTTTTGTTTCCTCTGACTTGTATGGCAGAGACGCAGAATCGCGCATCACTCGCGGTTTAATCCGTCGCACAATGGACACGTCGCTCTGCATTATGGCCCACATTGTTTCACTCCGTCTCCTACATTTGGAATTACAGCTTTCTACTAATTAGCTTCAATTACGCTTTATTCCCATCCTTTTTTTTGTTGTCAGTGCTGTACAAGAAGTTAGACCCCCACTACTTTTGCCTCCCTTACAACCACCTCATTTGCATATTTAATTCATTCTTTATGAATTAAATTAGTACAAGATGCAACCGTGCCATCCTGGAGTCGAGGGCATGCAGCGCGTGAGGGGGTTAATGATGACACTGGGAGGACAGGAGAACTAATAGGCTTCAGGCAGTTAGGAACGCGCTGGAACTGGAGTAGGAACGCTCCATTTCAATGAGTTAAGGTAACTGGCGCGATCATGCAGTGATGGAATCTCACACCCATGCTCACTATTAAACCCAATCTTTACTTGACTCAAAATGGTTTATTCTCGCCCCTGTTGTGCCAAATGAGCGCATGTCAGAGAGGGAGAGAGAGAGAGAGAGAGAGAGAGAGAGAGAGAGAGAGAGAGAGAGAGAGAGAGAGAGAGAGAGAGAGAGGGGGGGGCGTGGCGCTATGGGGTATTGCGTCACAAGCTGTCTTGACTTGCGCAGGCATTTTGCATGGTGGTCTTTGGCAGTGGGCATCCTGGATATATTCTGACTCATACGCTGGCATCAGAGCAGAACTTTCATAATAAACTATCAAAAGAAAAAAAAAAAAAGATGAAAGTGGACTGCCTTTTGTCACATGGAAGAAAAAAATCATCTTGAGCCCAATGAATGAAAACAGGCTCTCTTAAACGGTGGCGCATATTTTAATCCAGTGACTGTGTAACAGATTTAATTTATCTGCTATAACTGTGACTCTGTCTGGAGGAGAGGCGAAAAGAAAGGAGAGGAGAGAAGAGGAGAGGAGCCTCTCTCCGGTTTTGTTCTGGGGGGTCCGGCGTGCGCTCTGGCTGGCGTCGCCGAGCCCCAATCAGGTGCCATTCCACCCGAAGTTTGCGAATATCATTGGCTGGTGGGGAAAGGAGCTGTGCGCAAAACCAACCCCGCTGCTCACAGTCGCTTACAGGAGCCGAGCCGAGAGCATCATCCGCTCTAAGCGGTGCACTTTCATCCTCACACAGAGGTGGAAAGAGTCCGTAGTCATGCACCTTTTTATGTTTTTTTAGAAGACATTGGTGCTTAAATCGGAGTTTTTCCACTGTACTTTCACTCATGTGGAATCTCTTGCTCTGTTAATGACTTTTTTGTGAAGGGGGCCGTGCGCAGGGGAGAGAGTCTTGGCTCTGCGTCCTGGCTGCAGACCGACCGGCGCAGAACTGATTAAAGCGGAGAGGTTTCGGATCAAATGGCTGAAACTAGAAAATGTTTCGCTGAGTTGAGGGGGTTTTCAAAGCCGGACATCCTCATTGTTTTTTGTTTCACTGCCCTTTTACGGACAGACGAGACGGGAAATGCTCTTTTCCTCTAAGAAAAAGGAATAACGTTCAATTGTGTCTTTACGTGCACTTATTGGACAAGAGGAGGAGGAGGAGATGATTTGTTTCATATTCCTGCTCTCCATCCTGGATGGAGCCGTCTGTCAGCTGCACTACTCCGTGCCGGAGGAGCAGGAGCCCGGCACCGTGGTGGGGAATATCGCGGAAGATTTGGGTCTGGACATCACCAAACTTTCCGCGCGCCGCTTCCAGACGGTGCCGAGCTCGCGGACGCCCCACCTGGAGGTGAACTTCGAGAACGGCGCGCTCGTCGTGAAGGAGAAAATGGACCGAGAGGAGATCTGCGCGCAGACCGTGCCGTGCCTGCTCCACCTGGAGGTGTTCCTGGAGAACCCGCTGGAGCTGTTCCGCGTGGAGATCGAGCTCACGGACATCAACGACAACCCGCCCAGCTTCCCGGAGACGGACATCTCCGTGGAGATATCCGAGAGCGCCGTCCCCGGGACGCGCTTCCCCGTGGAGAACGCGTTCGACCCGGACGTCGGCGCCAACGCGCTCGGCACTTACGCCATCACCACCAACAACTACTTTTACCTGGACGTGCAGACGCAGAGCGACGGGAATAAGTTCGCGGAGCTGGTTCTGGAGAAACCCTTGGACCGGGAGCAGCAGGCGGTGCACCGCTACGTGCTGACGGCGGTGGACGGCGGCGTCCCGCAGCGCACCGGCACCGCGCTGCTGGTCGTCAAAGTCCTGGACTCCAACGACAACGCGCCCACGTTCGAGCAGTCCGTGTACACGGTCAACCTGCGGGAAAACTCCCCCGTGGGCACCCTGGTCATCCAACTCAACGCCACGGACGTGGACGAGGGCCCGAACGGGGAGATAGTGTACTCTTTCAGCAGCCACAACGCGCCCAGGGTGAAAGACCTGTTCCACATCGACGCGCGCACGGGCCGGATCGAGGTGGCGGGCGAGGTGGACTACGAGGAGAGCAGCACGCACCAGATTTACGTGCAGGCCAAAGATCTGGGGGCCAACGCGGTGCCGGCGCACTGCAAAGTGCTGGTGAAACTCGTGGACGCCAACGACAACACGCCGGAGATCGGCTTCAGCACCGTGACGGAGTCCGTGAGCGAGCAGGACGCGCCGGGCACCGTGATCGCGCTGTTCAGCGTGTCGGACCGGGACGCCGGGGAGAACAGCGAGGTGAGCTGCGAGATCCTCGGAGACGTGCCCTTTAAGCTCAAGTCGTCCTTTAAGAACTACTACACCATCGTGACGGACGGCCCGCTGGACAGGGAGAGCGCGGACGCGTACACCGTCACCGTGGTGGCCAAAGATAAAGGCAAGCCCTCGCTGGCCACCAGCAAATCCATCAAAGTGCACGTGTCCGACGAGAACGACAACCCGCCGCGGTTCACGCAGTCCGTATACGACGTGTATGTGACTGAAAACAACGTCCCCGGAGCTTTCATCCACGCCGTGAGCGCTCTTGACCCCGACGTGGGTCAGAACGCGCAGATTACCTACTCCATATTGGAGTGTGACATCCAGGGAATGTCCGTGGACACGTACGTGTCCATAAACCAGGAGACCGGGTACCTTTACGCGCTGCGCTCTTTCGATTACGAGCAGCTGAAGGAGTTCAACTTCATGGTCCAGGCCAAGGACTCCGGTGCCACCGAGCTCTTTTCCAACGCCACGGTCAACGTGGTCATCGTGGACCAGAACGACAACCCCCCCGCCATCATCGCCCCCCTGGGCAAAAACGGCACGGCCAGGGAGCACCTGCCGCGCTCCGCCGAGCCCGGGTACCTGGTGGCGCGCGTCGTGGCCATGGACGCGGACGACGGCGAGAACGCGCGGCTGTCCTACAGCATCCTGCGGGGCAACGAGATGGGGGTGTTCCGGATGGACTGGCGCACCGGGGAGCTGCGCACCGCGCGCAGGATCTCTCCCAAGCGCGACCCGCAGGGCTTTTACGACCTGCTGATCGAGGTCAGGGACCACGGGCAGCCCCCCTTGTCCTCCTCCGCCAGCGTGAGCGTCATCCTGGTGGACAGCGTGGCGGAGGGACGCGGCGGCGGGGACCGCGGCTCGGCCTCCAGGTCCAAGGAGACCTCCCTGGACCTCACCCTCATCCTCATCATCGCCCTGGGCTCCGTGTCCTTCATTTTCCTGCTGGCCATGATCGTGCTGGCCGTGCGCTGCCAGAAGGACAAGAAGCTGAGCGCGTACACGTGCCTGCTGGCCGGAGACTGCTGCTTCTGCTGCAGCGCGTGCTGCTGCGGCAGGCAGGCCCGCAGCCGCAAGCAGAAGAAGCTCAGCAAGTCCGACATCATGCTGGTTCAGAGCACCAACGTGACGTCGGGAGTGGGCCCCGTGGGGCAGGTGCCCGTGGAGGAGTCTGGGGTGGGGGGCGTGGGGGGCGGCTTCGGCTCCCACCACCACCAGAACCAGAACTCGTACTGCTACCAGGTGTGTCTGACGCCGGAGTCGGCCAAGACGGACCTGATGTTCCTGAAACCGTGCAGCCCCACGCGCAGCGCCGACCCGGATCACCCCAACCCCTGCGGCGGCATCGTGACCGGATACAGCGACCAGCAGCCAGACATCATATCCAACGGCAGCATCCTCTCCAGCGAGGTAAGGGGGGTGGGGGGTGGAGGGGGGTGAGTCAGTGCACACGCCACATCCCGTGCGTAAAATGTGCGTAAAAGGTGCGCCAGGCAGCAGTTTTACGGGTTTAATTTCATTTATTTATTTAAAAAGGGACATTAATTAACATGAGCACTTGAGTCCATCATGTAAATGTGCCATATTTAGCCATACAGGCTAATTTACATCTGCAGTCCCTGGCAGGTTGATGGCATATATAAAAAACATTAAAGGAGAACACACTAAAACACTAGAGCACAGGGTACAAACAATTAGTAAAACCATGACATAACTCTGAATAATGACAAACAACATAAATGAATAAGCACAAACAGGTAGTAAAAACAATAACCTGACCCCTATACCAGATTATGGCAGCATGTTTGATTATCAAGTAACCACTGTTTTGTGTTTTTAGAGAAGGAATGAAGAGATGTGATGTTCCTAAGTTCTATGGGTATAGTGTTCCAGGTATGAGCTGCTCGATAGAAAAAGGCTGACTGCCCAAAGGCACTTTTTCTATGTGCAGTTTAACCGGGTTAACCTGATTGAAGTATCACAGGCCTTCATTTCAGAGCGTGTTCCCATTCAGGTCACGCGTGGTTTAAGTCTAAGGAAGGACTATTGGCTCTCCTACTAATAAGGCTTTAATTGTTGTCTAGTGTAATAGTCACAACGTCAGTGGTTACTTTCGGTCGCCATTTACACCGGCACCAGGCTGAGCGCGAGAGCGCTTTTCATTTGGTCTGCAATCGAGTTATTTCATTTAAATATTATTTAATCTGTAGTTATCACTGAGGGTAAATTGAATCTATGTATATATAGCTTTTCCATTCAAAGTGCTTTTGGAGAACAAGCCACATTCGGCCACAGATTAATGCAGCGCACTCAGCCTGCAGAGAACTAAACATATTTCTTTTCTACCTCGGCACGGATATTTTCTACCATGAAAATCAGTTCTATTCACCTGGAATCATTGATGATCATCATTTTAAACTGGACCATAGTAACCCTTGTGTCCAGTTGAAGATGTCCCAAGTCAGTGCAGAACGGAAGGCCGTTGCTGTTTTTCCAAATTCTGTATTTACTTGTGGAACAACAAGCATAAAAAGACTGATTACTATGTGACCAGTTTAACCGATAACTGATTGATAGATGTGGGCGCATGTTGCCTTTCCAGATTAAAAAAATGAATAAAAATCAATGCTTTCCCCCAGATAAAGGTGTGATCCCAATTTATTGTAAAAACTGCAGAGTTGGATACAAACGGGCACCTGCAATAAATCTGAGTGAGTCAGAGTGAAAGTTAACCACATCACCATAATCTAAGAAAAGACGGCCTTAGTATTCAATTTCCTGTCGGACAAAGGCAAATGTGATTTATTTCTGTAGAAGTGCTGCTTCTTTGTTTTGATTTATTTGCGATCCTGTGACCCCTTCAGTTCTGTGAAGACCACAGTGCTGGCAGACCATCCATTTTATGTCTGTGTCAGTCACTTGAATGAGATCTGATCTGGCCTAAATGTGAGAAAATTCCGAAGTGAGGGTGCAAATGGAAATGGATTTTCCTAAGAGGTGAAGTCAAAACAACCCTGTTGGAAGCTTTTTTCTGAAAATAATACTACGGAAGAATAATAAACATAAAGTATATGTTAACGTCCGACGGAGGTTGGATGTCAAAATGGAGATGAGTTAATTAACCCCCCCACCGCCACCACCCTGCGTGTGGAGCCGTGAAGTTGGGGCTCTTCTGCTGATTGTGGCTGGACCGGCGCCAGACAGCCAGTCACAGCTCTGCCTCCCCGTACGTTAAGTATTCCACGCACGACCCAGCACGGCAGCGCCGTGAACAAAGGTTGTTCAGTTCCAGCATCGGGCGGCTCAATCATTTACGCATTCATCCGCCTCCCCAACTAACCCGCTCTCCCCGCTGCTCTCCTCACTCCTCCTCTAGCCCACTCACTCACCGAGTGGATGATGCGTCCGTTTCCAGGAAAAGCCGCGGCTTCCCCCTCACTCGGTTTTCCCCCTCTGGTACATGTCTGTCATCCTGTCCTGTTTTTTCCATGAAATGTGATCAAACGTGTATTTCTGTTAACTTTCCAGACAAAACACCAGCGAGCCGAGCTCAGCTATCTGGTGGACAGACCCAGACGTGTCAACAGGTAGTGAAAAGCACACACATGCACGTCCTCCCCCTCTTATCTGAGCCTCAGAGATCCAGCAGGCATCATGGATTCACAGCCTGTTCACACATCAATAAAGCTGAACTACACATCAGTATGGTGTATGTTTCGCATCATTAATTGTGGCTGTACGAGCCCGCATGGTTCCCAGTGTTTCCATAATGTTCATCTACAATGTGGCACCAGTTCCATAATAGTCTGGCTGGCGTTTATTAAAGCCCCAATGTTGGATTTCATTAGTTTTCATGTGTAACATCCAAATTTGGACTGCCGACTGACTTCTGGTTGTCCTTCTCTTTCTCTCTGCCCCTGTTTCTATCTTCACTCCGTTCATCCTCCCCCACCCCTCATCCAGCTCGGCTTTCCAAGAAGCAGACATCGTCAGCTCCAAAGACAGTGGCCATGGTGACAGCGAGCAGGGCGACAGTGACCACGACGCCACGAACCGGGGTCACTCAGCCGGTGAGTTACTCCGTGTCACACATTTACACCCCTGCCCTCACTCCCTCCCCTCCCCCCTTACCCTCTGCGCACACCCACTCCCCAATCCGTTCGGAGTTAGTGGGATAATGTGGAGCTACTGGTGCGGACCGTTGATTTTTTTTCATTTCCTTAATTTCTGGAGCTGGCTGGCTGGTATGAACAGGCCCCAGAGGTGTGGACCGCATTTCACAGCCGGGTGAGAAGGGGGGAGGGGAATATTTGGTGGAAGTCCCTTTTACCCTCCTCCCCTCCTTTGCTCTCTCTCTCTCTCACCGTGCTGCTGTTTCAGCACCGAGGACAGCGAGTCGAGGCCCGTGGAGCCTAGGTGACAATGATCAATGAGTTCAGTTAAGTGAAAGGGAGCCATGAAAGCTAAAACGCTTTAATGAGAAGCTTTTCAATCAGCCTCATCGTCAGCGCAGCACTGTCTTTGCTGCTTGACTGCTCCTGTGAAAGTTAGTACCTCCTTTTTTAAACGCTGTGTGTTTTGTGTGAAGACATAATAAATATCAAGCGATCCACGTAGAGTTGTAGGCGACTTCAACGTCAGACAAACGACAACATATAATCTTTTCCACTGTTATTATTTACATAACAAAGATGAAGGCTCGTAGCTCCACCTATAGCTGCCAGTAACTTGAAGTAGTTGTTTCTTGTATGAGTTTTAGGCCACGTTTACACGTAGCCGGGTATTTACAAAAACTGATATTTTCCCCTCTACGTTTTAAAAAAAATCCTCATTTACACGGACCCGCATGAAAACGCTGTTAACGTCATGCCAGCCAATCAGAATCCTGGAAAAAACATCAACAAATGACACGTGTAACTTCCAGTTAAGGCTGATTTATGGTTCCGCGTTACACCAACGCAGAGCCTATGGCGTAGGGTACGCGGCGACGTGCACCGTACGGCGCGCATCGCCGCGTACCCTACGCCGTAGGCTCTGCGTCGATTTAACGCGGGACCATAATTCAGGCTTTACTTCCAAGACGGAATATAAAACAGGTAAAATACAAGAAAATATTGACGGTGGCCAATCTAATTGTAAACACAGGCCGCACACATGACGCTGGTGAGTTTCTGGTGCATAATGTGACGTTCTGAAGCTTAAATCTCCGTTTTCCTCTGTTTTCCTCCGTTTAGACGCAAACGTGAAAACAGAGTTTTTGAAAATCTCCAATTTGGCCGGAGTTTTCAGAAATGATCGTTTTTGGGGGCTTTGAGCTCCGTTTTCGTGTAAACGAACGGCCAAAACGCATGAAAACGCCTCCGTTTTTGCCCCGTGTAAACGGGGCCTTAGACACATTTGCGTCAAACCTCGTTTGCAGCGTCACTTCAGCTCGTCAAGGTTTTAAGACGTTCGCGTATGAAAGGTGTTTTTAGGGTCCCTCGTTAACATTTTAATGCAATAGAGGTCTGGGCTCATTACAGTACCGCGATTTTCGTCTTTCCTAGCCATTCAGATGTAGATTCGCTGCACTGTGTCAGGCTATTGTCCTCTTGCATGACCCAGTTTTGAGCAAGCTTTAGCAGTTGGACGGATTCCCTCTAATTTGCATCCAGAGAACTCTGGTAGAGAGAGTTCATGGTCGACTCAATGACTGCATGGTGCCCGGGTCCCGTGACCCCCAAACAGGCAGAAATAATCACACTGTGGTTTCATCAGTTCAGAGCACATCCCCCCGGAAGTCTTGTGGTTTGTTGAGATGCAGTTTTTTCAAATCTCGGTCAGGCTTTCTTATTCGTCTGGTAAAAATTGAGCTTAATTATCTGGAATGTCCACTGCATTGGAAGACTGACAACTGTCGCATATGTTTTTCATTTGTCAGTAATCTTTCTCACAACGGAATGTTGATCTTCAAAATGTTTGGAAATGATCTGCGGGAGAAATTGTTTCTCTAAGATGATTGCTGATGTCTTTCTCTCATGTCATTCAGTTAACAGACACATAAAAGACAGCCACATTGGGATTGTACACCTGGTGATGATGATTAAATAATCAAGGCAGATTATTAGCAGTTTACCTTTTTAAATCCTTTGGAATAAGGGGGTACTTAGTATTGCTCTTTTTGTTTTTAGCTTAATTGTTGTTAAATAAATAGTAACACAGTGTATGTTGTATAATAAAAGATAAAAAGAGAGGGTATTAGCTGTCCATATGTCAGTTAGGGATGGGCGGTATGGACTAAAAAATGTATCACGATAATTTCTGGCATTTATCCTGATAACCATAAAAATGACGATAAAAAAAATACCAATTCAATTCCACCTTTTTACTATAAATCTATCTCACTCTCAGATCTGCCATGTTTGTTACACAAAAACCTCATCAACGGGAATTTATCCTTCTTTCTTTCTTTCTGGCTCATATCTATCTATCTTTCTTTCTTTCTTTCTTTCTTTCTTTCTTTCTTTCTTTCTTTCTTTCTTTCTTTCTTTCTTTCTTTCTTTCTTTCTTTCTTTCTTTCTTTCTTTCTTTCTTTCTTTCTCATTTCTTTCTTTCTTTCTTTCTTTCTTTCTTTCTTTCTTTCTTTCTTTCTTTCTTTCTTTCTTTCTTTCTTTCTTTCTTTCTTTCTTTCTTTCTTTCTTTCTTTCAGGCTCATTTCTTTCTTTCTTTCTTTCTTTCTTTCTTGCTCATTTCTTTCTTTCTTTCTTTCTTTCTTTCTTTCTTTCTTTCTTTCTTTCTTTCTTTCTTTCTTTCTTTCTTTCTTTCTTTCAGGCTCATTTTTTTCTTTCTTGCTCATTTCCTTCCTTCCATCCTTCTGCGTCATCAACGTGAATTTATCGTTTTTACCGCGAGATGATAAATTCTTACCCTGAGGCATTTTGTTGACGGTTTATCGTGAGCGGTAAAATATCACCCATTCCTAATGTCAGTAGATCAGCTGATCAAACAGAGCCACTGAGGCTTTATTTTCCAAATCTTCCCCGGCTGTAAAGACGGTGAAACGTCAGCGTGGGCTCTCCAGCTCTCACTGGAGGTTTATTTAACAGACTCACAGTTCTGCTCTGGATGTAACAGCACAATAGATTTCTTAGGAAAAGGCTTTGGTAGATCACGAGCCCCGCCTTGTTGCCTCTAAAATTCTATTTAGTTAGTACCTGTTTATTGATCAAAGTGGAGTCAGACAAAAGGTGGAGCAATACAAAATCTAATTTCATATCGAACTGCCCTTTTCTTTCTGAGGGATTGTTCCACGCTGCACATGTAAGACCTCTGTCTAGACCAGAGCTGGCCAAATATCATGTCGGTGCTGGGAATACAAATAGAGCAGATCAGATGGGTGCTGTAGGATGGCGAGCGGGGCCTCATTAGGCTCTGCAGTGTTTGACGTTATTAATGAAGTGAGCCAGAATGGAGAGGCGGTATGCAGCAGCCGTGTCGCTGCGTGGCCCCGCTCCTGCAATACGCTGGAAGGTCAAACTGTGCGAGACTAAAATGCAGTATTGGAGGAAGTCCAAGCTGCCATAGTTTTCTTGATAGGGGTCCGTTGTTCAGTGGGATTAATATTCAGACGAATGTTTGCACATACATTTGGAGTTGGAAGCTGTCCATCAGAATCTGTGGCTGCCTGGATCAGCATACTCATGCAGGGCTGGCTGGGTTTTGGTTTTTTTGCAACAGACTGAAAAAGACGAGGGATAAGAAGCAACACATGCCATCTGCATCTTAACTTACACAGCTGGCAGATAGCGTCAGACTCTAGAAAGAAATAAGTTCTGACATAATGTTCACGACCTGCGTGAGATTGTATTTTACCGCTTATTTCAGGTTGAAAATTGTCTTGAATCCCATTTTTCAAGTACAGCGACAGGTAGGGCTGCACGATTCTGGACAAAATGAGAATCACGATTTTTTTGCTTAGAATTGAGATCACGATTCTCTCACGATTTTTTTTCCAATATAAAATTTATTGCACTTATTACTTTAACTTTGCAACAGCTGAACAAAAATATAATAATAATAAACATCTCTTGTCTTCTTTACACAAACCTTTGAACAATTTAAACAATAATAACAATTTTGAACAATATTTGTTCCTCCCTGAGTTGAACACCCTTTCAGAAAGGGGACTTGTAACAGATCCTGTAGTTCTGAGGCAACAAATGATTCCTCTGGCTGGGATGAACCCCCCATTGCCTTTTGCTGCTATTAAGAAGCTGCCGATACAAAAGGTAAACGTTACAAAAAATATGATGGTGCCTGATAAAAGACTGGCATCAACTTTGTAACAGCTGACTTTGAACATAAAAACAATAAACATAAAAAAAAAAAAAAAAAAAAAAAAAATTTAAATCGTCGTCATTTGGAAATGAGATGAATGCATGAATCGAGATCGCGATTTTTTAACGATTAATCGTGCAGCCCTAGCGACAGGCTATATTTGTGAAGCAGTAACATGTTCCTCCAGCTTATTTTCCCCTTTCTTTTGGCTCTGACTTTGCTCATTTGGCGCTGGCCTTGGTGTGCAGGCCGTTGGTGCTGTATACTGCCTTTTTCATATGTGGGAAAGAAACATTTGTTCCTCGTGTTGGATTTAGAAGGAACAGCTTACTGCTCCGTGGGAGGGAACAACACATGACCAGTGTTTTGGAAAGCGGGACACTTGAGTTTCACAGCCTTCAGTGAGCGTAACCAGGCGAAGAATGTGTGTCTGTAACAGTGTATCAGCATTTGAATATGTAGGCGTGTGTACGATACCTGCGCCCGGGCTGCTCCTGTGCGTGTGTGTCTACGGGAGAACGAGGCTAAGTGATGATGTCTGTACTGAAGAGGCATCCTCCTCTGAGACGATGTTCGCAGAAGCTTAAACGAGATTCAGTGTAAGAGCAGGGTGGAAGCTGGTGTCTGGACCCGTGCCAGGTATGTGGAGCATTTCCTCTGCACAGACATCCCCGCTGCTCATTTGTGTCTCTGCATTAATAGAGTGTAATGTTGCTGCTTGTCTGCTGATTGTGGGTGAGACGATCCTCAGACCGCCTGCGTCTAGGCAGCAGTCCGTGCACAAACATATGCACCCACACAGTGGCAAGAAGATGTATGTGAACCCCTTTTTCTTCAGATCTTCTAAGTCACAATAATAGAATAACACAGTGTGTTATTACACTCGAACCACACCCATCATACATTCACAGCCTTAAAAAGCAATGCTTTTAAAATGCCTGTAAGATCTCGGTTCAGCTGAAATCAGGATCGGACCAATATACCAGGATGAATGGTTGAAGTCGAGGGAATCGCTGATGTTCAGGTGGACGGAAGCTGGCCGAGGGCCTCGGCACAAGCCCCACACCTCCTGCTGGCAGACGTGTACACAGGGAGAAGAAGAAAAAGATACCGAAGACGTGGGCCCAGATCTGGGTCAGAGGCCGTGAACCCAAATCCCCTTCATCATCATCATCTTCAGCATCCGGGCATTCTTTCATCAATTCTTTCATGCACAGATGTGTTTTCCTCTCAGGACTACCAGCTTCTTTCGTGGTGTTCTGCCTCAAACACCTTGCCTGCTCAGTGACCTACACATGCACAGAAACATCTGCAACCCTTCAGCTGTACCTTCTGTACTTCGTCACCTCACTGATAGTATTGCGGCTTTCCTGTACTTAAAAGAGCCGCTTGAGAGTTTTTGTTGGGTCCTGTATATTTATCACGCGCTGCTGCTGACATAGAAGCACGCTGAGTCCGAGATACGTTTTTATGGCGTTTAATGACAGAAGCTCAGCCACATCGGCCTCCCGATTACATCCACTTAATAGGTTTTAAATGTGTACACTGCAAAGTGTAATCGGGGTGATCAGTAAGATGCGGTCAACAAAAATTACAGCTACCCAACTCGCCTCTCTCCTCCCCAGTGCAGGTGATTTTATTCCTTATTAGAGGTGTAACGATACACTAATCTCACGATACGGTACGATACACGATATTGAGGTCACGATAACGATACGATACGATATTATAGCAGTATTTTTTTAACAACCTTGAATGAGGTAGTCATGAGGAAATTGTCTTTTATTTGAAAGACACAAAATACAAAGTAATGCTGTGCGTTTGCCCTATTGTTACAGTTTGTAATGCTTTATAACTGTTTAAGTTTTAAAGAGAAAGCCAGGACAACCATTTTCCACAAACTGAACTAAAAGTAAATGTCAGGTTTGCATTATGCATCTTCAGTTTCATACAAGTACAAATATTTAGCCACAAACTGAATAGTTTCTCTCATGTATGATTTTGACTTTTTTCTTTTCCAGAAATTTAACAACTAAAATTAAATAAATAAATAAAAGTAAATAATTACATACAATTTTACATGATAAAAAAGATTGATTCATGCTCACCTTATAAGTGTAAGAGGAGATTTATTTTTGTTAAGAAGGTTATTTTAGTAATTCAGGGTTCATTATTTTATAAATATATTCTTTATATTCTGATGTAAATCAGGGACTATAATGACACTAGTCAGTTTATCTGTAGTGATTAGTCTGTTTTAGATTGGGCAGAGTGATACAGCACTAGGTGCTGTGTTGATGTTCTAAAATCCTACGCTGTTGAGAGACATTAAAGTACACTGGAACTCAGCAGAAGTTGTCTCCGTGTTTATCCTACTCACGACCCGAAAAAGGTTTAATTTAATAAGGTAAGGCTTAACTCTACACCAGCCTTACATAAGTAAAGGTTCAGACCTCAAAACGGGACTAGTTTCTTCTGAGCGGAGGAAGATTTTGGTCCGCGCGGTCCGGCCGCGGTCGTGGTCGGATGCGCGTTACTAATCATCACAATAGATTAATATTAATAACCCAATATCGCGATACACTTTGTCACCCCCACGACACGTATTGTGACATTTTTGTATCGCGAAATTTCGTGGCACGATATATTGTTACACCCCTATTCCTTATATAAGCTACGGTGATGACCCACGTGACCCAAACTTCCTTCATCACCGTGGCAACCAGACCAAACAAATGAAACATCAATATGTGGCTCCTACAGATACCTTAAGGATGCCTGTGCTGCACGGCGCTGCACGGCGCTGCCTAAGTGGTTAGCACGGGTTAGCACGGGTTAGCACGGGTTAGCACGGGTGCCTCACAGCGAAAAGGTTCCTGGTTGGACTCCCGGGCGCGGAGCAGAGTCTGTCTGTGTGGAGTTTTCATGTTCTCCCCGTGCTTGCGTGCGTTCTCTCAGCCTACTCCCACCTCCTCACAGTCCCAACACATGGATGTCTAAGTTGATTGACAACTGTAAATTGCCCGTGGGTGTGTGTGAGAGGGTGCACAGTGGTTGTCTCTCCCCGTGCGT
The DNA here is from genome assembly GCF_033807715.1 of Cololabis saira. Taxonomy (NCBI): domain Eukaryota; kingdom Metazoa; phylum Chordata; class Actinopteri; order Beloniformes; family Belonidae; genus Cololabis; species Cololabis saira. The sequence continues at coordinate 44,384,991 of NC_084587.1, forward strand.
GCAGGGTTGCGTCGGGAAGGGCATCCGAATCGACTATGATCTGCTGTGGCAACCCTCCACTCAGAGGGAGGGAGTGAATGATGGATGGATGCCCAAACACACGAGTCAGTTGAAATGTTTATCTTTGGCCAATTAAAGTAGCTGTAAACCAAAAAGTCTACCAAAAAGTCACTGAGGTTCACTTACTTTTGCCACTGGCAGGATGGAAGTTTAATGTGTGTGTTGGATAAAAACAAGCAGCCAGAAGTGTCTGCGAGCTTCGGCGCGTCGTCTTTGTTCGACATCGTGACTGAGATGAAGATCAGGTGACATCTTTATGACAAATGAAGCCAGAAAAGCAGTTAATCAGAAGTTGTTCTCCTACTTCTTCTTGCGATCGCAGAGCTGACGTGGATATATGCATGCATGCCTTCCCTGCTTGGACGTGCACGTGTTTGTCTGATACGCACATCCTCTTCCCTGGTTTGAGTCGGGGGTCTCATCCTTCATCCTGTCTCCCCCACACGTCGGCGCTCCGCAACACTCGGCTGATCAGTAATTCGTTTCCTGATTCTTTGCATAGCAATTATCAAAGGAGGGTCAGAGGCAAGGTTTCCACATGGGAACGCGCAGCTCATTCTCCCTTTAGGTATACCTCGGCATATTTCAAATCAAGGGGAAGCCATTTCCAGTTGGCATATCATCAACTACACCTGCTGCAGCTTCCCGCTCGGCCGCTCCACTGACACTTTGGAAAATAAGTCTCCTGGCGTCGTTTTAAATCAAAGGGACACTGCCTGTGAGGCCGGGGTGCCTTGAAAAACACGGCTAAATGGCTTTCCTGAAAACGGCGCGTCTTCGCCGAGGCGTCGCTGCATATGCATCCAGACCGCTGATGAAAGAGACACAGCTTCGTCTGTCAGTTTAGGCGTTTCCTTTCTCCTTGCTCCTACTTTTGGAGAAAGATGGCAAGAGTGAACGAGCAAGCAGAAAATTGGTAACAGATAAAAGCAGATAAAGTATTCAGCGAGGGGGGGAAAAATGGCACCTCACGAGCATTCAATCAGCCGCGGAAGACGGCGTGACGGGCCGGAGACTGGAAACGATCATTATCGTGACGTTTGTTTTGGTGAGAACAGCAGCCGTGACAAATGGGACAATTAAATCACTGTGGTAACGGTGTGTTAGATGGCTGATTATGAATTAGTGGCGTGTGCGGTGTTGCAGCTTCCCATGTCAGCAGGCTGTCAGAGGAATTTAGCAGAATGGGTGCTGATTCGTTGTTTTCTCAGGACACAGACACCAACAGAACTGAGGGCCAAGGGCCCAAGACAAAATGGGCTAAGCATAGAACTTGGGGGGGGGGGGGGACAAAAAAAAGCAGCTAAATAACTTTTTTACAGGGTACGTGGGTGTGGCTTTATGTCAGTACCATGAAATATAAAACCCCAGGGTGCACCATGGGTTTTTGTCTCGTCAGCTACACTTCATTTGATAAGATACATCTAGTTTTGCGTTTCAGGCTGAACACATCCAAATAAAAGTCAAATGTGCTATTAAGGAAAGCAAAAGAAAAACATCCTGATGTTAATGTTAATCCTTATCCTGGCAGGTGATAAACACAGGGAGGACTGATGATGCACAAGATCATAGTTGAAATGTTTCAGCAGTGATCCTCAAAGCAAGACTGGAAGTGATTCGCAGTTTTTACAGATTTTACCATTTTTACAGTTTTTATAATGCAAAATAGAATTTAACCATTTGATGAGTCTGGACGGAGTTCATCAGCAGTTGACATAACCGCCTTGAAAAGGATTCAATGTCCGTTAAGCACTGCAATATGGAGCTATTTTTACAAATGCCACTAAAAGCTTTGACAGAAGCCTCGTGCAGAGGTGGTGTTGGCATTTCTGGGAAGACAATGCAAAAACCACTTTCTGCACACATTATACAGCGGAGGACAAGAGGATACGGGTTCTGGCCTGGCCTACCTGCAGTCCTGACCTGATCACAACACAGAAGGGGCAGGGAATTTTAAAACCAAAAACCTGCGTGGACGTGTATTTCCAAAATACATCGATGAGAGAAGAAAACCCAGCCGGACACCTATTTTGGTTAGAAAACCTTTTTATTTGCATTTTCAATACGATCCCAACTTTTTTTTCCCTGATTTGCACAAATGTAACCTGTGAGCACATGAATGCTCCCAGACGACGGCCTTCCACGGTTCATCACCGTAAACTGCCCTGCAAACCTCTCCATTAATCATCTACTCTTCACCCGGCAGTTAAACAGTTGGAACGTGTCCAGCTGAGACAAACGCACTGGCTGCTCTTTTTACTTTTTACTTTGTTCCTGCGCTACAGAACAAAACCCACAATATTTACTGTACTGCCATAAAAGCGTGCGTCTGGAAGCATGACTCAGCCCAGAGAAACAGAGCGCAGCGCCGTCTGAAAGCTGCAGCGTCTGCAGGGGACCGGGGAGATTAGAACGTTGCTTCATACACCAGTATTAAACCCCTGCTGGCACGGGGAAGTCAAAAACACCTCAGTGTCATAGCTATGACAACAAAACCCAGCCTATTTGAATACTTGAAGAGCTCTTGGATGTTTCCTGCTGCAGGAAGAGATGCTCATCTTAGTCAGGGGGCAAACCCTAAGATTGATAACTATGCTCACGCTTCTGGGTAAAGTTTGACAACCTTATTTTTTTGTTAGAAGGAACCCCTAGGAGGAATAATAGGGCTGTTGTCATCTTGGATTGTTTTTGCTGATGACCATTCATGCATATGGTCACAATAATGGTCAAAATGTACAGTTTATGCAAAATCTTCAATGTTCAAGATTTTATATTTAGGGAAATGGATAAAACATCAATTGAAAAACATTTTTTTTTTAATTGTATTGCTATATTTTGTCCAATATTGGTTAAAAAATATGACTTTTTTATAGGCGTTTCTAACTCTTTCTTTTTTTTTTTTTTGCAGTGAAACACATTACGCACATTACATACGTCTATAAAAAAAGTATAAAAAAAGTTTTGTATCCAAATATTACAATATGATTCATAAAGGCTTTTTTAGTATTGTTTTATCTATTTCCTTAGATATACAATGTTTTAATCTTGACAATTATGCATATAAATTGTACACGTTGACCAAAACTGACCATATGCCTGAATTGAGAACTTGAATATTCTAGCGCCTCTAGTGGTCACCAGCTAAAACATTCAAGATGACGACACCCCTAAAATTCCTTCTATAGATTTGTTGTAACAAAAAAAATAGGTTGTCAAACTTTACCCAGACATGTGAGCAAAAGTCTTAACGGAGGCTCTTTCCTAAAGTTGCCCCTTGACTATCTGGTTTGATGAGATTCAGCGAGGCATTGAGGGGCAGAGACGTAAAACTGAAGGCCGTTGTTCTGTCGGGGCTGTTTCCTGCAGACGCCAGAAAACAAGCGCTACAAATACTTCCACGTTCCACGACCTCTTTGGTTAGAGTTGATCTTTGTGGAAATGAATAAAAACCACAATGAGCGCATGTGTTGGGATAATCATCAGCACAGGGCAGAAAAGACAGCTCTTTTGGACTGAACCGAAGTGATCCCGACCATGAAATGGAAGATAAAGAGGAGACAAGTGCATCAGTGTACAGCTCAAGTCTGATGAGAGCACAAGATCAAACAGACAACACAGTAAACGCTGTTGTTGTCTCAGACCCGGGTGAGGGGAATCTGTGGAGCAATGCACGGCAGAAGTATGAATAAAGTCTGCGCGACGGTTGGAGGAATCCTCGGGCTTTGCTTCGCCCTTGAGAAGAACACAACATCCTCTCTGTCCAGAGGATTAAAGTCAGAGAACATCTGCTCCGGCTCGCCACACAAGACCACGAGGCTGCTGGAATCTGAGATGCGGTTGCACTCGACATCTTCATCACGACGAGTTCATCACAAAGCCTGAAAACCGGTTTTGTTTTTATCCTGAGAGTTTAGCTGCAAAATTGCATCGGATCCTTTCATGTCCCTGAGGAGACGCTTCGAGCCTCGGAAAGCGCTGGAATGTCGCTGCACGCCGGTCCCGCAAGACGGCCTCCGACTTGCATCTGCTTCATCGCTTGCGGGAGCTCAGTGCAGGTTTACATCACATTCCATGCCATTTTCCTGCAGCTTTCCATGAGAGCTGAAGCTGGGGAATCTTGTTTCCCATTTAGAATCAAAGGGTTTGTGCTGCGTTGTTCTGTCAGACAGGCCCGTAAACCAGCTTTTAAAATTAAAATGACAACAGCAGTGTCAAGAACCGAGTTATAGTTAGCTAAACAAATGAATAGAAAAGAGCAAAACTAATAAATGAGCCTCAGTCAGCGTGCTAAATGAAAATATAACCTACACGAGCACATTTGGCATTTCCAGCACTTACCTGACCGTTTCTATAGTCTGGCAGGGTCTCATATAAACACATTTATTTGTTGTTTAAACTTCCACACAACAAATTTAATGTACAGTACCTTATTAACGTAGAAACTCCCTCAGCTCTGTCAGTCTCGGTGTCACGTGCAGGGAACTCAAAATTACCCGTGCACGAGATGGAGGAACGCAGAGTGGAGGAATGAAATTGAATTCGCATTAAATGGAAGATGATGTTTTTCAGCTACAATAAACACAGTTTTGCAATTTCCGGTTCATTTCCACTGAAACTGAACAGTGATGATAGTTACAAAGTTAGTTATAGAGATAGTTATAAAAGACATAAAAAGAAGTCAAAAGCGTTTCAGCAGCTTCATAGGCAGATATTCCACAGTTCGCTCTCTACCTTAATCACAGAGAATGGACTTGGTGATGAACTGAAATTATGTAGATATCTGTTGAATTTTAAAAAAAATATTGGAAGACAAAATAATTAAGGATTTCAATGCAAAAGGATTTGAATATAATTTAATTATGCAGAGCGATTTAGAGTAAATTTTATTTTCCTTCTTTTTTTTCTGTATTACTGATAAACTGGGTTATCTTTTGGAAGGTACAGGATAAGCAAAAGTAAGCTTCAGCTGCCGCCTATTCCTTTTTTCGGTTACACAGAGTTTGTGTGCTATTATTTATTGTGTGAAACTGATTAGTGTAAATATGAACGTTTTGTCAGTTACATGCACACAAGTTAAGTTGCATATAATGAAATGTAACCAAAATAAACCATTCATTCATTCATTCAATCATTCATTCATTCAAAGCAGAATTGTACGTTGATAATGCAGAGGAGGTCTCAGTGTACCTGGGAATATTGACACGGGGAAGCTCATGCCCTGACAGAGAAGCGCTGAAAAGCATACAAACCAGTAATAAGCCGATAATCGATGTTATTCCCGAAGCTTTGCTTCAGCAGTGTAGAAGGGGAGATATTAATCAAGCAGACAGGCCGGCTCTCCTTCCCACCACAACGACTATGCCGCACATATTGAAAATCACAGTTGGGAACAGTTTTTCTTTCTTTTTCCTGGAGTTAGCGGGAGCAGCTAGCTCTGTCGTGGCCCCCGGGGGAACTCTGGTTTGCTCATCACCGCCTCGGAGGCCAGCTCGCGCTCCCCCGACGTCCTGTCTGCCGTCCAAATATTGATGTTTTGTGTCGGTGCTCTCTCCGGAGCTGTGGAGGACAAGATGAAAAACAGAGGTTTGGTTGGAAGACACTCTCTATCTGGGGGATGAGGATTGTTTTGTTGTTGCTTTTTTTTTCACGGAGGAGAGAAAGGGATTAAACGAGGGAGAGAGAAATGAGCAGATGAGATTTGACAGAAAATGATACGAGAGAGGAAGAGGGAAAATGACAGACAGAGACGAATGAGTTTAAAGAAGCAGCAACGGCAAATGTGTGCACAGCAGACATGCACAGTCAAAGATGGGTGTTTTCCCAGAGTTTGTTTTCCCTCATTCCCTCTCTCCTGGCGGTTGGGAGTTTGTCAGACGGCAATTAGTCAAATCACGGCAAGCAGGATTTCAGAAAACATGCAGAGACATTTTGGGGGGAAAGAAGAGGAGCTCTGATTGCTCATGAGCATGCATGCTGGGGTTTGATTGTGCAGCATTGTTCACATCTCCGCTTGTGTGCATGCGTGTGTGCGAGGAAGCCGTGCATGCGTGTGTGCGAGGAAGCCGTGCATGCGTCTGTGCGAGGTAGCCGTGCATGCGTGTGTGCGAGGTAGCCGTGCATGCGTGTGTGCAAGGAAGCCATGCATGCGTTGGCGTGTGTTGCCTCTGTCTGTCGAGGTCACCGTGACAACACTGCTGGCAGGTCCTGTCATCGCCCGTCACCGCTTCAGTTGTTGTTTTGCTTCCTGTCTGAGGAAGAAAGGGTGCATCGCTGGGATCAACAGCCACTCGGTGTCACATGCACATGGCCCGTCTGTCTGTGTATGCACCTGTCTTCACCTTAAGAGAGTGTTTTTGATGTGTTTTGGCAAACATGTGCATATGCTGGTTTTTTTAAAAGGCAGCAGGCAAATCTCACATGGAGCCTGGAAGCTGTGAGACAACCTTCTTAAAGACCTGATCTGCAGTCTGCGGTGACGGCTGCAGATGCGCCGCTTAATGATCTGCTGTAATCTGAGAAGTACCCCAGAATCCTTCAACTTCAGCATGTTCTCTGCGGGTGGAGGCTTTTGTGCCTGTGGCACAGAGCTGGCCGACATTTGGTTTTTGCACGTCCGCTGATTTTTAGATTTTGAGCATTTTCACAGCATCCTCAAAGGTCCTGCATTATTTTTTATTTTTTTCTGACTTTCAAAGGTTCAAAAGTAACATTCACTATGATGTAACTACTTTTTAGTCGGAGTGCAAATTATATGAATCAGGAAATAAAAGTTTGGAAAGGGCAGGATTTACAGCTTCTGTGATTTGTATTTTTTTATTTTATTTATTATTTTAAACAAGCTTGTCTTCATTCCAGCAGAACGTGCACGTTTAGTCCTCTAAAGCAGTGGTCCCCGACCTATTCTGTTTAATGTCAATATTTTCACGGCCCAATCTAAAGGTGTAGCTGATAAAAACTAAATCAAATGACAAGATCGGCACTAAAAACTGTGGTATTTTGGATATAGTAATAATAATAATTATGAATAATAAACAATAAAACATCATTTTCGAAAAAATTTGATGAAATAATGGAAATTGTAAATTACCTTTAATATGAGTATTTCAGTTTGTTTTCTCATTAACATTATTTAAAGCCAGGCTTTTATTTTATTTGTTATATATTAAGGAGACCGATATTTTGTGCTTTTATTTTGAAGGCGTCTCGCCGAGACATTGTAAACATCCGGCGCTTCGGACTTTAACGGTAAAGGTTCAGGGGTGTTGGACTCCAGTCATCGAGGGCCGGTGTCCTGCATGTTTTAGATGTGTCCCTTTTTTAGCACACTGTGATACAAGGAGCCGTGTCATCAACAGAACTATCCACACTTTGATGACAAGCTGGTGATGATTAATGATTAATTAGAATCAGGTGTGTTAAATCAGTGAAACATCTAAAACATGCAGGACACCGGCCCTCCATGGATTCAGTTTGACACCTTTAACGGCAGTAGAAAGTGTGTCTGCAAGACTAAACTAGTGTCGGGAATGCTAAAGTGGTGCCTAACTAGGGGTGTAACAATACACTAATCTCACGATACGGTACGATACACGATATTGAGGTCACGATAACGATACGATATTATAGCAGTATTTTTTTTTTCAACAACTTTGAATGAGGAACATATGACTGGAAAAAATTGTCTTTTATTTGAAAGACACAAAATACAGGGCCGCTCGGTGGCGCAGTGGGTCAAGCGGTGGCTCATATACTGAGGCTACAGTCCTCCTCCTGCAGTGGTCGCGGGTTCGAATCCAGCCCGTGCACCTTTGCTGCGTGTTTTCCCCGTTCTCTCTCTCTACCCCTTTCCAGTCTGCATCTCAATAAAGGGCCACTAGAGCCCAAAAAAATCTTAAAAAAAAAAAAAAGACACAAAATACAAAACAATACTGTGCGTTTGCCCTATTGTTACAGTTTGTAATGCTTTATAACTGTTTAAGTTTTAAAGAGAAAGCCAGGCCAACCATTTTCCACAAACTGAACTAAAAGTAAATGTCAGGTTTGCATTATGCATCTTCACTTTCATACAATAAAAATATTTTGCCACAAACTGAATAGTTTCTCTCATGTATGATTTGACTTTTTTCTTTCTAATTTAACAACTAAAATTAAATAATTTATAAAATAAATTATAAATAAATACAAGTAAATAAATACATACAATTTTACATCATAAAAAAGATTGATTCATTGATTGATTCAAGTTTGTTTTGGTAATTCAGGGTTCATTATTTTATAAATATATTCTTTATATTCTGATGTAAATCAGGGACTATAATGACACTAGTCAGTTTATCTGTAGTGATTAGTCTGTTTTAGATTGGGCGGAGTGATACAGCACTAGGTGCTGTGTTGATGTTCTAAAATCCTACGCTGTTGAGGGGACATTAAAGTACACTGGAACTCAGCACAAGTTGTCCCCGTGTTTATCCTACTCACCACCCCAAAAAGGTTTAATTTAATAAGGTAAGGCTTAACTCTACACCAGCCTTACATCAGTAAAAGTTCAGAGCTCAAAACGGGACTAGTTTTTTCTGAGCGTAGTAAGATTTTGGTCCGCGGGTCGAGATGCGGCCGCGGTCGATGCGCGTTTCTAGTCAACACAATAGATTAATATTAATAATCCAATATCGTGATACAGTTTGTCACCTCCACGACACGTATTGTGACATTTTTGTATCGCGAAATTTCGTGGCACGATATATTGTTACACCCCTATGCCTCACTGACACAAAAAGCACCTGCTGATGAGGATTTGTGCAAATTTTATGGCGTATTTATGTCCAGCTTCAGTTTGGTCGCTGATGTATTGTGTTAACGGTGGCTTTATTGCCGACCGAGCAAGCAGCTGCGTCGGAAATGAAAAATAAATGAAACTTATATGAATGTAAAATGTTATTCCTTTATAGCTCTTACGGTGTGTTTGCAGTGTATTTACTGCATCCAAGGAATAAAAACATTGTGAACCATCAGGTTGAGAGTCATCCATCATCAGTCGGGGGATGCTACTGAAATTATTTTTTCCTTCTGTGCGGCCCGGTACCAGATGACCCGGGGGTTGGGGATCACTGCTCTAAAGTCCATGCCAGATCAGCATTGATCCCCACCTGGGAACAACCCGGTCCCCTTTTAGGCAGTTCAGTTCAAAGAGAAACATCCTCCATTGTTTTCTGTCACTGTGACACATGACTCGCTGTAATGCGTCCGATTGGTTAGGAAGGCAGCCAATAAGAGCAGAGGGAGGGGCCAACATGGTGCTCATGAAGAACACTGAGATATAGAAGATTTAGACCCAAAGAGTTTTTAAGTCCAAATCTGTGTAAATACACTTCTGTGAAGGTTTATCAATGTCAGAATGGCTCAAAAATGAGGATTTGAGCGTTTAGTTTGGACTTTAGTTTGGAAAAGTCTATTTACTTTTAATCCTTTTCATTTGATGATTTAAATATAACATTTTAATTTCTTTTAATTTGTGTTTACAAACAATAATAAAACATTTGAAAAATACGCTAATAAAACTGCTTATTTTAAATATTTATTTAACAAAAATGAGACCAAATTGACAAAAACAAAAAACCTCATGTGGGCAATACTAAGTACCACAGTAGCTTGTAGCTACTGAATCAGCTTTAGCATCAATCGTCTCCTGTGTGACTTCATCAGTCTCCAGCATGGTTGGGAAGGAAGTTTGGATCTTTCTTCATCACAACATTGCTTCATTCATTGAGGTTTTGGAACATTTGATTGAGCACAGCTCTCGTTAGCTCATTTTAGTTAGGTTGGGGTGTGAATATTGACCAGACTGTTCCTACACCTTGGTTATTTTCTTTTGCAGATAGATTTACTTGCTAAAAATCTCTGGAATTTTGGTGGAATCATTTATTTTTTGTCCTTGCCCGGTGCAAATGACATAAATAAAGTGCGTGGTTTGGTTGTGAAAAAATAAAAGTAACGTTACGTGAACAATAAATCAAACGCTCCCTTACACACCTGCAGTGTATGTCTAGGAACATGCTATTCACAAAAGCACAAATAGTGGGGTTTTACTAATATTTATATCTTACAAATATTTTAAAAATTACAAAAAAACAATTTTGGACTCAGATTATATCGCTATGTTGGTCTCTCCTCAACCAGTCAGTCAGAAAACGGCAAAATGATTAGCGTTTTAAATCGTTGTCCTGATCTTGCGCTAGCCTCTAGGCTCCGCAGGTGAACAGAGTTCACGATTCACTGGATGACTGCGAGGCGCCCAGACGACCAGGCCCGGTAGCTCCAAATCAACAACCATCTCTTGAGACAGAAGAGACCTTGTCTTGGCAACCTTTCCAACAGACTGCACTTCTTCAGTCTTCTTTCATTGTGCAGATTGACTTTTTATGTATGAATGTTTTAATATTTCTCTGACCAACATGTGGTCTGATTCTCATCAGGGGGTAAATTAGCCAGACCGTTTACTCCTGGGAAGTTTGGGAACTGTCTTGAAGCTTTCTCACTGTAGAACATCAAGGTCCATAGAAGTGGATTCATAACCCTGACTCTTTCTCTCAGACCTCTGCTTATGTCTTTCCTTCTTGGCATTGTGTTAACGCACACCTGTTTTCTCCAGACCACCAAACCCTGAAAGCATCTGCACTAGGAATGGGTGATATTTTACCGTTCATGATTTACCGTCAAAAAAATTCCCCACAGTAAGAAATTGTCATCTCGCGGTAAAAACGATACATTCCCATTGATGACGTTTTTGTGTAAAGCTGATTTATGGTGGTGCGTTAAATCGACGGAAGGAAGGAAGGAAGGAAGGAAGGAAGGAAGGAAGGAAGGAAGGAAGGAAGGAAGGAAGGAAGGAAGGAAGGAAGGAAGGAAGGAAGGAAGGAAGGAAGGAAGGAAAAGAGCCAGAAAGAAAGGAAGAAAGAAAGAAATGAGCCTGAAAGAAAGAAAGAAAGAAAGAAAGAAAGAAAGAAAGAAAGAAAGAAAGAAAGAAAGAAAGAAAGAAAGAAAGAAATGAGCCTGAAAGAAAGAAAGAAAGAAAGAAAGAAAGAAAGAAAGAAAGAAAGAAAGAAAGAAAGAAAGAAAGAAAGAAAGAAAGAAAGAAAGAAAGAAATGAGCCTGAAAGAAAGAAAGAAAGAAAGAAAGAAAGAAAGAAAGAAAGAAAGAAATGAGCCTGAAAGAAAGAAAGAAAGGTTCCGGTTGATGAGGTTTTTGTGTAACAAACAAAACAAACATATTTGTTTTATCGTCATTTTTATCGTTATCGGGATAAATGCCAGAAATTATCGTGATACATTTTTTAGTCCATAGGTCCATCTCTAATCTGCACACATGCTGCTGATCGGCTCATGGAGGGCTAATAATTGGGTGCTTAGTTTTTGCCCACATTATTTTAACGTTTTACTTTTTTTCTTCTTCTTTGTTAAATCTATAATGTCAGTGTGAAAAGGGTTAAATATCGTGTGAGGCTGTGAGACCTACAATGCTGCAAAATGCCATAAACACACATTGGCCTTGCTGAGGGAATCCGGCAGTAAATTCAAGTAAATACCACTCAGGAGCCGATCTGGCGTTTCCACAGATTTCCGCAGGTTTCCTGCAGTGGTCCGTTTGAAATTTAGCGGAATACATTTTCCAGCTCATCGCCCCCTCCACGGCTACTGAGCGACCTTCCTCCTGAGCCAGAGGCTGATGACGGAAACACACCCTTTGGCAGTAAAAGTACAATCTTGGGCTTATTCTGAGGGGCTGTCAGAACAGACAAGTGAAAAGCGTGATGAGACATCCGATGGCTTGAAAATGTGCTGAATCAAAGCTGACATGTTCGCTAGAATACAAAAAAAAACGTCTCTGTCAGCTTTGATGCACAACTGCTTTTCTGCAGTTATACTTGTACAAATAATTTACTAGGTCATAATTTCACAGTGATTTCCACAGATCTCACAAGAAACTAACTCCTAACACATAATCTAATAAATCCTAACGTTCCGTCCAGAGATGTTTTGGGATACATAGCAGCATAATATACAAATCTGAATCAGAAAAATAGGCAAATACACATTTAAGAAAGTGATTCTTTCAGTCTTTACTGTTTTTCAGACAGTGTGGGCCCAAGATATTTCTTTATTCTAATCATCGTCATTTCATTTGCTAAATATATCAAGTACATCCATGTTTCCATTTCAGATCTGCAACAGATAAAGGATAGTGGGAAACACGGAAATTCTTCCAGATTCCTTGAAATCTTCCCATCTTTCTCTGAGAAACATTGTTTTAGAGCATTTTGATGCTTTTCTTCCACATTTGTTCCATCTTTGCTTCTCAAGGCCTTCCTTTATTTCATGGATACTGTTTTTACATCATAACAGTTTCCTGTTTCTACCACCTGTTTGTAACAACATCATTGTTTGATTTTGTTTCTTATAGTTCAAATAGGGTGCAAGGGTTAGTCGACGTTGTCGACAAAAATCAATAATAAAAATAGTCGCTGACGACTTTGATTGTCGACTATTGTCGCCACTAAAAATGAACAGAGTGAGGTGTCTTCTTTCTTCCCATCTCTGCTGAGAATTGCATACGTACAAAAGCGTTCAGCCGTTATTGTCACCACGCGTGTTTTTTAACACAGTGAGGCATCTGTCTATCTTCCATCTCTGCTGAGAGTTGCACATGTGCATTAGAGTCAGCCCCCGAGTCTCGCACTCAGAAGGCACGCCGATTTCTCCCAGTGGCCAACCGAGGTACTGCAACCAAAAATCCCATGGGGCCCAGAAAGCTTTTTTCCCATAGACCGCAATAGTAAAAGAGAAGCCTCTAAAACTGTTCACAGGACACCTCCAGCTGTAATCACCGGCAATTACTAATCTTTGTATTCTATATTTTTAAGTCATGGACTTTATATCCGTCAAAAATGTTTTATAACGGCCAGAAAAGTCAAAGAAAAGTCTCTTTCTGGGCGTGACGTCACAGCCGTGTCGGTGCCATTGATGTTGCCCCAGAGCATCATGGGAGGTGACTCAACTGCGCATGCTCTATGGGCCCCTTAACGCGGAAGTAAACCCGGAAGTCAGGAACTCATTTCGGCGTATGCGCTGGGTGAGCAAATTACATTGAAATGAATGGGCGGCCATTTTTGGTATCCTATCCAGTTAACATTATAGATCCATGATTAGAGTACAGCACCAGATAAACAATATGGCGTCGGCCGATGCATCACCACAGCGACTGGCGGCAAAGTTCATTAAAGGACATATTTTTGAATGAAATGTCCATCTTTCACGTTTTTAATTTGCAATTAGCACAACATTGAAACAACCTTGTGTAAAATTTAAAAGCTGAGAGCTAAACAAGAGCCAATTAATAATTATGAAATTTTATAAATTCAACGAGTCGGCTCCAACACTCGGGAGATGAGGAACTTTCTTCCATCTTGAAATGCAAAAATGGATGGATGGACAAAATGAAACGTCAACGTAAATGTACAGAAATAAATATCAAAGTCAAGTATGCAATCACTGCTTCTTTCATGTATTTTCATCCAAACTTTTTCTTCTTAGCTTTGTAAAAAGAGAAAAGGGGGGAGGGTTGAAATCATTTCTGAATGACAGGTACCCAGAAATAAAGATTTATACGTTTTGGGTCATTTAAATTGAGGCCGTCTCCCTCTGTCAAACTCTTCTCAAGTCTCCATGTGCAATCATCGGGTTTCTCCCGTTTTTCTTTTTTTTCCTTCCTTCCTCCATCACTCCATCCTTCTGCGATTGTCGAGGCCTCCTCTCTCCATCCTTATGGTTCCTGCAGTCTCTCTGTTTGTCCCGCCTGCTGTCTCTGTCTGTGCCTGCGTGACCCTAGCTGTAGGCCAGCTAGTCTGTTTGGCTCTCTGGCCAGTGTGCTGTCGTTTTGCAGTTTCCCGCTCCTAGTGGGGTCTTGGTCAGCGGTGACCTTACATTCACACAACGCACACTCCTCAGAGAATGAGAGAATTACCTACAGCGGACATGTGACGATGCACAATAACATTTAGAGCTTAAAGGTCCACTGGAGGGGATTTACAGTTACAATAAGTAACGTTGTGACTCAAAGCTGCAACGTTGAGTTGAGACGCTTCACACCGAGACGTTTTCTGCCTGTTTCTGTCCCCAGTAAGTGCTGGGTTCACAGTAGGAACAACAAAGATACTTCATAGATCTTGGCTTCCTCTTACACGCTCTGAGCCCTGAACCTGTTTGTATCTCTTGACAGTAGGAATGAGCGATATTTTACCGTTCACGATAAACCGTCAAAAAAATTCCCAACGATAAGAATTTGTCATCTCGCGGTAAAAATGATAAATTCCCATTGATGACGTTTTTGTGTAAAGCTGATTTATGGTTCTGAGTTAAATCCACGCGGAAGGAAGGAAGGAAGGAAGGAAGGAAGGAAGGAAGGAAGGAAGGAAGGAAGGAAGGAAGGAAGGAAGGAAGGAAGGAAGGAAGGAAGGAAGGAAGGAAGGAAGGAAGGAAGGAAGGAAGGAAGGAAATGAGCCAGAAAGAAAGAAAGAAATGAACCAGAAAGAAAGAAAGAAATGAGCCAGAAAGAAAGAAAAAAAGAAAGAAATTAGCCAGAAAGAAATAAAGAAATGAGCCAGAAAGAAAGAAAGAAAGAAAGAAAGAAAGAAAGAAATGAGCCAGAAAGACAGAAAGAAAGAAAGAAAGAAAGAAAGAAAGAAAGAAAGAAAGAAAGAAAGAAAGAAAGAAAGAAATGAGCCAGAAAGAAAGAAAGAAAGAAAGAAATGAGCCAGAAAGAAAGAAAGAAAGACAGAAAGAAAGAAAGAAATGAGCCAGAAAGACAGAAAGAAAGAAAGAAAGAAAGAAAGAAAGAAAGAAAGAAAGAAAGAAAGAAAGAAAGAAAGAAAGAAAGAAATGAGCCAGAAAGAAAGAAAGAAAGAAAGAAAGAAAGAAAGAAAGAAAGAAATGAGCCAGAAAGAAAGAAAGAAAGAAAGAAAGAAAGAAAGAAAGAAAGAAAGAAAGAAAGAAAGAAAGAAAGAAAGAAAGAAAGAAAGAAAGAAAGAAAGAAAGAAATGAGCCAGAAAGAAAGAAAGAAATGAGCCAGAAAGAAAGAAAGAAAGAAAGAAAGAAAGAAAGAAAGAAAGAAAGAAAGAAAGAAAGAAAGAAAGAAAGAAAGAAAGAAAGAAAGAAAGAAAGACCTTTGACCTTTAAACATCACTTTATTGGTCAATTTTTGCTTACAAAACATACAACATCTTAAAAAAACACAGAACTATTAGCCTAAAAAACATACCTTGTTTGTGTGTGTGTGTGTGTGTGTGTGTGTGTGTGTGTGTGTGTGTGTGTGTGTGTGTGTGTGTGTGTGTGTGTGTGCTTGTGTGTGTTTGTGTGTGTGTGTGTGTGTGTGTTAAAACCTGAGAGTGAGAACTTCATCCACCACACTGCACAGTACACTTCCAGCACCCCAAATACAGACAAACTCCTGCAGATTGGACACCATTTTAAAATATATAAACTCCGTCCTTATCCGTGCAGCCACCAAACCTCTAAGCATTAAGTCAACATTTGTAGATCCTGTCTCTTTTGTTTTGTTCCTCCTTGTGAGCCATACAGCCATTTTGGCCTGGCCTAACAGAAAATTGACAAGGCAGATTTTCCTCCGGTGTGCTGCAGAGTACCTAGGACCAAAGATAAACAGCCTGTCATCAAAAACCTGCCCCAAACCACCTAACCATCGCCGCAGCAGAGCAAAGAGGGGAACCAATCTGGGGCATGAGAGCCAAAGGTGCTGCAACGTTTCCTCACCCTGGCAGAAAACACAATGACTCCCTGCTCTAGGATCTACATGTGCCACATATCTGTTTGTGGCCACGGCCCCGTGCACCACCCTCCACTGGAGATCCGCACAGCGTTTCTCTATGGGAGGTTTGTACAGGGACCTCCAGCTGCCTCTGGGAGAAGACCCAGGCGCCAACACACCAGACCACCTCGACTCCCGGACACCAGCCAAAGATGTTCTGTTGAGAACCTTCACAGTCACTGTAGACAGACTCTTCTTGGATGCTTCAGAGAAGGCTGACAGTTCCGGTGTATGAAAAGACAGTAGAGTTCCACCTTCCTCCTCCTGCTCCTCCACTGCAGCGCTGATGGACAGTGGTGGAAACTCAGCCGACAACAGTGCTCGATCTTCCACAGCACTGCTCCCCAACGCCCCTCGAAAAAGACCAGGAAGACCATCCCGCACTTCTTCCACCAGCTTTCCCAGCAGGCGCAGAGACTGAAGGCCAGTTTCATGATTCAGCCTGGCCGCAGTCTTCCACTTTCCTGCTACCCTCAGATCCGCTATCTTCGTCATCCCTGCTGTTGTTAGGACTCTCCGTAGATTAGCAGACCCAAGTATCCTGCTCCGTACAAGTGGGTTATGGAACAATGGTTCTTCTTCCACACTCCCATACACCTGAGCACAGTCTCTCTTAGGTCTCAGGACCGTTTTCCAGGCACGGAGGACAGACTGATAGAAGACAGAGGTCCGTGACACATCCATGCCAGCAAAGTCCAGGAGAAACAGATGTTTATCGTAATTCAAGCTCTCCACTCTGCGTAGCAGTACAGAGGCAGTCTCAGTCCAGAGCTGCTGCTTATGATAAAGAAACCGCTGGGCTGTTTGAAGGCGAAAAGAAGTTATTCTACTGCGCAGGTCGACCAATCCCTGGCCTCCCTCTGACACAGGTAGAAACAGCACCGCAGCTCTGGTCCAGTGGTATCCTCCCCAGAAAAAGTCCACCAATCTGCGCTGTATGTCTTTTATCAATGCTCCTGGAGGTTCCACAACCATAAACCGGTGCCAAAGCATCGAGGCAGCCAAGTTGTTGACGACCAAGACCCTCCCCCTATAAGACAGAAGGGGCTGGACCCATGTCCATCGAGACAATCGGGCACTGATTTTCTCAATTAGACCCTCCCAATTCCTATTCCGGAAAGTCTCGTTCCCCAGGAAAACTCCCAGACACTTCATCCCCTCTTTGCTCCATTGCAGCCCAGCTGGCAAAGTTGGCTGCACCTTGTTGTTCCACTCTCCCAGCAGTAAACCCTCACATTTAGACCAGTTGACCCTTGCAGAAGAAGACTCTTCATACAGCGCCAATTTTTCTTTCAAGACTTGGATGTCATTTGGTCCAGTTACCAGCACAGTGACATCATCAGCATATGCCGATAAGCTAACTGGAATGTTGGTATCTTCTGCAAAGGTCAACCCCCCAAGGTCCTGCCTAAGGTGACTCAGGAGAGGTTCAATCGCCAGAGCGTAGAGCATCCCAGAGAGGGGACATCCCTGCCTAATACCCCTCTGGACCGGGACAGGTCTGCTGAGTCCTCCGCCCACCTTCAACAGTACGGTTGCTCCTGAGTATAAAAGCTTGATCCATGACACATATTTTTCCCCAAACCCAAAAGTTCTAAGTGTTTCAAACAAATAAGAATGGTCAACTCTATCGAATGCCTTTTCTTGGTCGATGGAAAAGAGACCGACATCCAGCTGCTGGAACCTGGAAAGGTCGATAATGTCCCTCAGCAGGAACAGGTTGTCTTTAATTGTTCGTCCAGGAATACAGTATGTCTGGCTGAAGTGCACAATACTGTCCATGCAGTCTTTCAGTCTGTTGGAGAGGCATTTTGCTACGATCTTGTAGTCAGTGCACAGTAGCGAAACAGGCCTCCAGTTCTTCAGTAGGCCAAGATCTCCTTTCTTGGGTAGCAGGGTCAGGACTGCTCTCGTGCAGCTTAGAGGCAGATTTTCAGAGTCCAGACAGTACTGAACAACCTCAGCAAAGTCCGTCCCTACAAGGCTCCAGAAACGCTTATAGAACTCCGATGGAAGACCATCAATCCCAGACGACCGACCACAGTTGAGCTGCTGGACCGCTGCTGACACCTCGTCGAAGGTGATGGTGTTCTCCAGCGAGGCAGCCATCCCTTCATCCAGCTGGGGTAGTCCCTCTAGGAGCCTAGCCATGGAATCTGAATTACAGCTACCAGCACTAAAAAGATTGGTGTAAAAATCTATGGCCAGCTTCCTCATTCCTGCTGGATCAGCTGTTACAGACCCATCAGGAAGCCTAAGATGCATCATCTGGTTGTTCTCTCTAACTTTCTTCTCTAATTTAAAGAAGAACCGAGTTGGAGCATCTATCTCTTTGATCGTGGTCATCCGAGTTCTTATCAGAGCGCCCTTTGCCTTTTCATGCAAAAATCTACCCAATGAGTTCTTCCTGCCTTCTAGAGTCCTGTTATTGCCGTCTGCCCCATTAATTACTCCATCTTCCAGTAACCTGATCTCTTTTTCTAGGTCTTCAATGGAGTGTCGCTCTACAGCTCCTGCATTTGACGCGTACTGTTGACAAAAACACCTGATCTGTGCTTTCCCAACCTCCCACCACTGTGCCAAATTATTAAAAGAATCTTTTTCCAGCCTCCATCGACTCCAGAAGTCAGAAAAAGACTGGCAGAAGGCCTCATCCTCAGTTAACCTTACATTAAAATGCCAGTAGGGGCAGCGCTGGCGGGGAGTCAGTAGTGAGATGTCTGATGTCACTAGGTGATGATCTGAAAAACCAACTGGTGATATTATGGACTTAATTAGCCTGTTGTTATAAGTTTGGTTTATATAGATCCTGTCCAATCTGGCAGCCTTTACACTCCCTTCGGTCACCTTCACCCACGTATACTGTCTGACTGACGGATTAAACTTCCTCCAGACATCTGTGAGGTCGTTTTCTGCCACCACACTGTTCAGAAAGGAACCTGATGCTGGATGAGACTCTCCCGTGTTCCTGTCTACGGACGGATGTGTGGTGCAGTTCCAGTCTCCTCCGACCACTATGACAGATCTACTATTAAACTGTTTCAGTTTGTTATTTAGTCGACGAAACAGTCTCAGGCGGTCAGCACCAGAGTTGTGAGCATACACGTTAATGAATACGAAGGGTATGTCCCTGATGGTCGCTTGGACTACCTGAACCCTGCCCTGCTCCACTTCACACTCAGAAACATTTGTCAGGTTCAGATGTTGTGAGAACCAAACTGCTACACCTGCACTGATGTTAGTGCCGTGACTAAAGAAGAGCTGCCCTCTCCATCTCATCCCCCAGTCTACCTCGTTATCTGAGGTACTATGCGTCTCCTGTAAAAATAAAACATCTATTTGTTTAGTTCTGCTAAGCTCAGCTAACGCTGCCTGCTTATTCTTATCCCTCCCCCCGTTCACATTAAGAGTTCCTATTTTAAGACCCTCCATGAGTAAAAGAGAGAGGAAGAAGAACAGAACAGTGAGACCCTTGCAAGAGATTAAAATCACCCTGTGTGCTTCACCCATTTTTTTTACATTTTTAGAGGAGCCTTTCCCCGCTTTTCTTTCCTCAGTTTTGTCAATAACCTTTTCAGCCGAAACATTTTTTGTTTGCTCAGTTCATCACTGGCCTTTTTCTTTAGTTTTAAAACAGAGTTTATGAACCGATCGACATCAGGGAAAAAGTCTGTTAATTCAACAGACTGTCTGCCATATGTTTCATCCAGGAAGAGATTGATCTCCTGTAGTGAATATAAATTCTGATCATCCTGTGACAATGTGTCTGAAAACTGTGAAAGGGAGTCATCCTCCAACATCTCCTCTTCCTCATTCACAGTGTTGGTCTCATCAGCCTGTCCACTATGGTTTCCAGCCTCTGTTACCTGAGTGTCAATCCGTCTTTCTTCTGCCTCTTCACTGCCTTCATCTACCTCTGCATGCTTCTCTGCATCATCAGACCGACTGCCCTTCCCCTCACGACTGTCCTGCACCGTGGTCTCATCATGCACCTCACTACAGTGCGGGGCGCTGGTCCCCTCTGTCTCAGCCTCAGGCTGTACGGCCCGCGGGGGCTCGATGACAGCGCTACCTGCAGCCTGGGGTTCATCTGCAGCCCGTTGCTGCTCACCTGCAGCCTGGGGTTCACCTGCAGCCCGTTGCTGCTCACCTGCAGCCCGGGGTTCCCCTATAACCTGGGTTTCACCCGCAGCCCGATGCCGCTCACCCGCACCGCTGCCCGCAGCAGCCCGCTCCTTGTGCGGGCATGCTGAGCGTTTATGACCGACATCACCGCACTCAAAACATTTCATACTGCCCGAGCTCGCATAAACAGTATAAAACCCATTTTCATGTTTCACTTTGAAGGAAACCTCCAAGTTCTGAGCAGGATCGTTCAGAAACATGAACGCCTGTCTCCGCAGAGACTGGACGTGCTGCAGCTTGGCGTCTTTACAGCCGAGCCGAACAGTCTTAAACCCGCTGGCGAACTTCCCAAAGCGGACCAGCTCTTTCTCCAGTAGTTCATTGGGGATGAAGGGGGGCACGCCTGACACAGTGACCCGTGCAGATGGAACAAACAGCGGTGACACAGCCACGTACAGATCATCCAGCACCACGCCCTTCCCGACCAACTCATGAACCAGGCGCTCCTCACGGAGAAACGCCACCACGGCCTTATTCATCCTGGAGCCGTACGTGATGTTCTCATGACCCACCTGTTCTCCCACAGCCAGGAGAACCCTCTCCACGGTGTAGTGTGGAGCAGCCACCACCCTGACACCATGCCTGATGGACGGCGGCGAACCCTCCCCGGGGAGGGACGCCATGCCCGCTAAAACACGATCCTGTACACGTTTTACTTTCAGAATCCACTAATGATGAATTAAAGTCCCCTTACCTACTCGTGAAGAACAGTCTGGAAAGTTGAAAAAGTAAAAAAAAACACCATTTCACCATCCAACACTCACTCCGTGTCTCCGCACGCTCTACAGCCGCTCACACACCTCAGACTCCCAGCATGCAGTGCGAAAGACAGAAAGAAAGAAAGGAAGAAAGAAAGAAAGAAAGAAAGAAATGAGCCAGAAAGAAAGAAAGAAAGAAATGAGCCAGAAAGAAAGAAAGAAAGAAAGAAAGAAATGAGCCAGAAAGAAAGAAAGAAAGAAAGAAAGAAAGCAAGAAAGAAAGAAAGAAAGAAAGAAAGAAAGAAATGAGCCAGAAAGAAAGAAAGAAATGAGCCAGAAAGACAGAAAGAAAGAAAGAAAGAAAGAAAGAAAGAAAGAAAGAAAGAAAGAAAGCAAGAAAGAAAGAAAGAAAGAAAGAAAGAAAGAAAGAAAGAAATGAGCCAGAAAGAAAGAAAGAAAGAAAGAAATGAGCCAGAAAGAAAGAAAGAAAGAAAGAAAGAAATGAGCCAGAAAGACAGAAAGAAAGAAAGAAAGAAAGAAAGAAAGAAAGAAAGAAAGAAAGAAATGAGCCAGAAAGAAAGAAAGAAAGAAAGAAAGAAAGAAAGAAAGAAAGAAATGAGCCAGAAAGACAGAAAGAAAGAAATGAGCCAGAAAGAAAGAAAGAAAGAAAGAAAGAAATGAGCCAGAAAGAAAGAAAGAAAGAAAGAAAGAAATGAGCCAGAAAGACAGAAAGAAAGAAAGAAAGAAAGAAAGAAAGAAAGAAAGAAAGAAAGAAAGAAAGAAATGAGCCAGAAAGAAAGAAAGAAAGAAAGAAAGAGAGAAAGAAAGAAAGAAAGAAAGAAAGAAAGAAAGAAAGAAAGAAAGAAAGAAAGAAAGAAAGAAAGAAAGAAAGAAATGAGCCAGAAAGAAAGAAAGAAAGAAAGAGAGAAAGAAAGAAAGAAAGAAAGAAAGAAAGAAAGAAAGAAAGAAAGAAAGAAAGAAAGAAAGAAAGAAAGAAAGAAAGAAAGAAAGAAAGAAAGAAATGAGCCAGAAAGAAAGAAAGAAAGAAAGAAAGAAAGAAAGAAAGAAAGAAATGAGCCAGAAAGACAGAAAGAAAGAAAGAAAGAAAGAAAGAAAGAAAGAAAGAAAGAAATGAGCCAGAAAGAAAGAAAGAAAGAAAGAGAGAAAGAAAGAAAGAAAGAAATGAGCCAGAAAGAAAGAAAGAAAGAAAGAAAGAAAGAAATGAGCCAGAAAGAAAGAAAGAAAGAAAGAAAGAAAGAAAGAAAGAAAGAAAGAAAGAAAGAAAGAAAGAAAGAAAGAAAGAAATTAGCCAAAAAGAAAGAAAGAAAGAAAGAAAGAAAGAAGGATAAATTCCCGTTGATGAGGTTTTTGTGTAACAAACATGGATCTGAGAGCGAGATAGATTTATAGTGAAAAAGGTGGAGTTGAATTGGTATTTTTTTTATCATAATTTTTATCGTTATCTGGATAAATGCCAGAAATGATCGTGATACATTTTTTAGTCCATACCGCCCATCCCTACTTGACAGAGATAACATGCTACGACATCGTCACCCTCACTCTCCGTTTATGTGTCCTGCTCCCTTCTTCACGCGCCCTCCTCTCTCTATCCTCTCTGATAACGTCATTAACAAAACTATTTTGCTCGTCAGGTGTGGCCATGTTTGATATTCTATTAAAGCTTCTTAGCAGTCAATTTGACCCTTTTTCAGCTACAGTTTGGTTTCCAGCGGGCATTGTTTGTCGCCGGGCCGTCTCTTTTGTGGTGACTGACTGGAGTGGGATTAAACAGCCAGCCAGTTGGATATTGGTGTTGGTTTTTGTGACACATTTTTATCGAGATGATCTCTCTTTTTTTGGGAAGGATGATGAAATATGGATTCACACTTTGCCTCATAGAATCTGAAAATCAATTGAGTGTCTGAGGCTGCTGAGGAGGGGGACGGGGACGGGGTTGAAGTGTTTTCGTAACACCACAACACTCATTGCACATTTCATTCAGCACGAATGCTGAGAGGAGGAAAGCAAACAATTCTCTTCATCAGTTCTGCTCTTGTCTCCGATGAATAACTTTTGCTGCACTTTTTCCGCCCATGACGCTGGCAAATGATGCGGTCTCGTTCCTTCATAAACCCTTCCCACTTCACCCCCCCCCCCTCCCCCCCCCATCCCCCTAGGGCTGGGCGATATGGACCAAAAGTCATATCTCAATATTTTCTAGCTGAATGGCGATACTCGATATATATCTCAATATTTTTTCTGTGCCTTAATTGGTGTTTCCCCCAAAGCATTATAGCATAGCATCTCTGTTAGCTTCATTGTTTTCTGAGGCAAACCCTTAAAAAAACAGTCAGTTTTAATACAAAGCCTCGTGCCAAATGTCACACAGGTTCATTTATTAACAGAGGTCTGCACAATATCAAAATGTATAAAACAAATGAAATAAAAATAAACTGCCTGCATATATAGAATAAAAATGCTTCTTGAATAAAATAAAACCAATATCCCTTTCCTGCATAACAATTAAATTAAAATACACTGTGCAATTAATACAATGTAGACAGTAACAGGCAGACTTTTCCACTGAGGTTGACAGTTGTGCAAATAACAAAACATTTGTGCAAATCTCAAATAAAACATTCAAGTCAATTTGTCACAAAATAAGCTATATCAAAATCATGAAAAAAAAAAAAAAGTAAAAAAAAAAAAATTTTTTTTTTTTTTAAATCGATATAAATGATATTGTCTCGTACCATATCGTGTTTGAAAATATATCGATATATATTAAAATCTCGATATATCGCCCAGCCCTACCCCCCCTCCCCCCCCCATCTTTCTTCTTTCTTTCTGACAATGGTAATGCAATTAAATGTTGCACGTGCGTCCCTGCCTTCCATCTCATGCCTCATCCTCTGTCTGACTGCTGTCTGCAGGCACCGACCTGTTCTCCAACTGCACGGAGGAGTGCAAGGCCCTGGGTCACTCCGACCGCTGCTGGATGCCGTCCTTCGTGCCGTCAGACGGGCGCCAGGGTCCGGACTACCGCAGCAACCTGCACGTCCCCGGCATGGATGCCACGCTGCCAAACACTGAGGTACCCTCCTCTGTCGACCTCTCCGAGCACCTCACCACGACCTCGTCCACCGCCTCGTCCAACGATAGGTCATTCTCCACTTTTGGCAAGGACGGCCAAAGATCACAGTCACACCACAGCCTTCACCATCACCTCCATCAGCAGCAGCAGCAGTACAGCTCCAGCACGCTAGAGAGGAAAGAGTATGATAGGGGGACGCTCCCGTACAAACCCACCTTTCTCTGTGAGTATCAGTATGAAACCTCGCTGGGACCGCTCGACTTCGGTCTGGTCCAGTATAGACACTAAGGAGGGGGGACTGGGACCATGATTCCCTGCTCATTCTGATCTGGACTTCTTACGTTGTTCATCAACATTTTGTTCTTCTGTTTTTAAGGAGTTGAAAATATCATTTTATGTTTTGTTGCATTTTTTTTTTTATTTAATTTTTTTTGTTTTGCATTTGTTTTTGTCAAATGTAACTTGTTCTATTTTTACCAAAGTCCCTTTTTCTAAAAATCCTCTTTTTTTTAATCTAACCCCACCTTAATCCGATGCTGCTTGTAATCATGTGACTTACTCTACAATAAACTACGTATGAATTGGATTCATGTCCAGCTGCTGTGGCCACGTTTTCTTTCTTTTTTCTCCTTTTTCCTTGGTTTTTTCTAAATTCCCCCCCTAAAAAGCTTTTCTATCTGATGCTCATATTAGTAAAGGTCATCCACACCTGCTGCATCACGCTCTCGATGAGACGCAGAGGAAGTGGAAGATAGATGATGCGCGACATCTATCTGTCTATTCTCTCCACATCTGCTTTCTGTTCCGGGGTGACTTCTCTGCTGAGTAGCCGAGTGGCAACACACACAATCTCCATCTTTCATTCCTTCTTCTTCTTCATCAATCTGTTGATCCATTCCTTCTTCTTCTTGTTTTTCATCACTCATCCTTTTATTTCTCCCTGTTCTTTATTCATCCCCTCATCATCTTTCTGTCCGTTTTCTTCTTCTTCTCTTAATATATCAGTTTTTTCTTCACTCATCCATCCATTTGTTCCAGCTTCATTTATCCATTTGTTCATCCTTCCTCTTTCCCTGTTCATGATTCCCATCCTTCTTTCTCCGTGTATCCATTTGTTCCATCTTGCCTCTGCATTAACCATTCACTCCATCAATTTCTTTCTTCTTCATGATTGAAGTCCATTTGGCACTAAAACAGACCGTTAAAAATTTAAGAGCGATATGAGACGAGACCGTGACATCAGCACACGTGCGTGTGTGTGAGGGAGCTGCAGATGACCCAGGTATGATGTCCGCATGATTCGGCAAAGGAAAAACATTTATCCGCTGGAATTAAAATTGCTCGTCTGCATTAATAATGAAGCTCAATGGGATTAATATAAAAAAAGGGAGGATATTTCTTCCTGCCTTCAACAGTTTGTTAAGCTCCCACATTATTGAATGTTCCATTACTGCCAGAGTCGGAGAGGGCTTGATAAACACTCAGCAGAGAAGTCATTTCCAGTTACATCACCATCCTCCATGATCCTGCATGCTGGCTGTCTTTCAGCTCAACCACGAGCGCCATGACGTGCTTTTATTTTGGCTTGTTTGTGACTTTAACAGGGCTGAGCAATCTTCCTTGGGCACACCAGGTCTGTGTGAGAAATAACTGTGATTTAGCCTTCAGGTGCGAGAACACTGCTCCAAATATAGCCAGTCGATGGCTTGGATAATGCTACCTAGGGCTGGGCGATATGGACCAAAAGTCATATCTCGATATTTTCTAGCTGAATGGCGATACTCGATATATATCTCGATATTTTTTCTGTGCCATAATTGGGGTTTCCCCCAAAGCATTATAGCATAGCATCTCTGTTAGCTTCATTTTTTTCTGAGGCAAACTCTTAAAAAAACAGTCAGTTTTAATACAAAGCCTCGTGCCAAATGTCACACAAGTACCTTTGTTAACAGAGGTCTGCACAATATCAAAATGTATAAAACAAATGAAATAAAAATAAACTGCCTGCATATATAGAATAAAAATGCTTCTTGAATAAAATAAAACAAATATCCCTTTCCTGCATAACAATTAAATTAAAATACACTGCAATTAATGCAATTAATACAATGTAGACAGTAACAGGCAGACTTTTCCACTGAGGTTGACAGTTGTGCAAATAACAAAACGTTTGTGCAAATCTCAAATAAAACATTCAAGTCCATTTGTCACTAAATAAGCTATATCAAAATCATTAAAAAAAATGTAAAAAAAATCTCGATATATCGCCCAGCCCTAATGCTACCATATATTCACTCGCTCCCAAATCCTCAGACGTATGTACTTTTTTTCTAATATGAAATTCTAAATAAATGGGTCCCGCTCTGCCGTGACGAAGGTTTTTGCTTCACATCCGCCTTTAAAAATATGAAGAATCCCAGAAGCTGAAACTCGATTAACCACCAGGCATCATGTTCTGCTTTTAAAAATAGCAGCGAAAGCAACTATGGCAATGCTCTGATGATCAGGGTTCCCTTGAAAAAGGACTTATAAATGTTTAATGAGCCATTTATAGATAATTGATGAAGCAATTAGAGCCCTGTGTATTTTCTTTGCGCGCATTCGCCGACAAATTTTGACGATTTATCCCTCGCTGATGGACATGTTTTTACCCGACTCTCAAATTAGTTTTATAACGACGCCGCGACGACCAGCATTTAATGGTGTATAAATAGCTTCACACGCAGTCCCTTTGTGGCACGTATCTTTCAAAAGATGATATTTTGAGCCTATTGTGTCACTAAAAAGCCTCCAGGGATGGGTGTCATTTGTCTTAACGAGTGTGTTCTTTGTCTTTTTCAGCCCGCAAAAGGATTTGCTAGTTCATTCCACGTGGACCTGTCAGAGACAGCGTGAAGTTCTGTGCGAGACCACCGACACTGATGCTAGTGGTAGCGAAATCTAAATGAGCAAACGGCAAAACCTGGACGAGAGCGACCTTGGTTAAACTTCATTATCTCGGGTGATGGACTGTAACAAAGCCTTGGTGGAGGCTGCCGGGGGGGGGGGAGGGGGGAGACGACGGAGGCTGAGTAGCTGTAAAGGAGAAATCCAAGGCCTTATTTCACTCAGCGGGACTGAGACCAGGGCCAGAACCCTCAAACATGTGAAGATTATAAAGTTTTCAAGAAAAAAGAAAAAAAAGAAACAACAAAAACTGCAGCAGCAGCAGCAGCTGGAATGAACCGGAGGAACAGGATATTGGGCCTAACGAACTAACGCAGAGTTTTCCGGGTTATTTTTGTTGTCTTTTTTTGTTTTTACGATTGAGGAGTTGGCCTCCAGAAATCTGTGTGCCTGTTTACATGAAAAGAGATAAAAAAACACGTAATATTTCCGTCCAAACTTCAGCCAACGTCACACGGAACCCTTTAGCTGTTTCTAAGGTCACCGCGAAAGCCAGCTGTGCAGAGACAATGAGGCGAAAGGGAGAAACAGCGAGCGATGTACAGGTAGAAAAACAAGGACAAGCAGTGATGATGTGCAGTACTATAAATTCTGTATCTCTGGTTTTTTGACTTAACTGTCTTTATATAACTTCTCTCTCTCTCTCTCTTTCTTTGTTTTTGTTTCTGTTGTTCTTTCCGTGTGGTTAAAGTGTGCAGACTCTAAAATATTCACGGTTGCAGGCAGGAACGAGCAGTCCAGAGCTGTTTTCAGCCCTCTTTCACGTTTAGCCACTTCAGGAAGGAGATTAGGACAAAAACACTGTGGAGACGAATAAGAAGCTCATGGATCTCTTGTTGCATTTATAAATAAAACACCACAAATGAATGTTCTTTTTTTTTTTTTTTTAAGTACTAACAGTCCTTAAGGTCCTTCCTGAGCTGACTGCACAGAAAGTGAATCGTGGTTCCCTTAACGCCATCGGCCTATACATAAACAATCAGACACACTCAATGGTTTTTATCATGTGTGCAAAGTGTTTACTGTGCTATTTTAAAAGCTTATAAATGAATATAAATCTATATATATAACTATATATAAATATATATATATGTATATATATATGTATATATATATATATATATATATATATATATATATACTTTTTTTTAACTGTGTAAGCATTCATTAGTTTTTACACTTCATTATGTCATCAAGTCTAAGTGCTATAAACTCAAAATTGGTGTCAGTTAATCTTGAGGAGGAAGTGCTTAAGCCTAAAAAGTAAACCTTCTTGCCAACCCACGATTACGTTGATACTCCTGTTTGTTACTTACCACTATTGATGGGAGCCAGGCCCGGATGTGTGCGGCGACGGCAATCGGCTTGTTTTGGCTTGTTGTATGTTTTTACTTGCAGAATATTTGAACATGTACAGGACGGAGGGACTTTCTCAGCCCAGCAGGACAACTAAGGTTTTACCGTCATAATAGAGACGCGTATACGCAGATGAGGCACACAGGGACGTAAATAGGCAATCACACACACATGCACGCACACACACGCACGCACACACACACACACGCACGCACGCACACACACACACACACAGTGGTGATTAATAAATAGTGTCAATGAAGATCTTCATTGAAGTGTGTTGTGTCACGCTGGTTTCGTATGTCACCTGTTAACCTTTAACCCTTTATTTAGCAGCCTGTCCACTGGCTCCTGCTCTCAAATCCCTCTGATAATCATCAACAGACATTCAGAAGCTCTGACACTGACAGGAATGTCCTCCCTCTTTGGTTGAAAAATAATCAAATAAAAACAATATATAACTGCAGACTGTGGTCATCAAAGTCCAAGCACATTCCTAGCAATAACCTGCCATTCAAACAGCCTTAATTTTCAGTTGTGTTTCTTGATCTATGAATGTGAACTTTTGAAAACTTTGTGTGATAGAGCCTTTTGAAGGACGTGGCTTTACTTTTCAGCAGAAGAAACGATTTAAAAAGGCAACTGAAACAGACTAATTCCTGTCTTGAGGTGATGCACAGCAAATTATCGGACAATATTGCCAACTGTTTTTATGAAACTCTATGTGTAAGAAGCACTGGGGGAGTGGAAATGTGTTTATAAAGCAATTTGTTGATAAATGGAACATGCATAAGTAAAAAAATGTCACATTTGACCCCCAGAATATGAAGAAAAGTATCCAGTTGGATTCATGAAATAATCATGAAATAATTAGAATGGACTTTTAAGAACATTGGTCAATCACGTTTGTAAATACTGGGTTCAGAAATCTGATTGGCTGTTATGCAGCCACTTTTCAAAATGACTACATCTCAAACATTGTATAATTATACCAAAGTTCAGGTTTTTAAAAGCAATTTTTTTTTAAATCTCAATTGGTTCATGACATATTGACGTGGGTAAATATGTAACATGCCCTTATGGACAACACCTCTCAACATTTTGTACAGTTTTTTTTATGTATTGATTGTTAGTCCAAAGTATTTAACTTGGTATTATTACATCACAAGAACAACCAGAAAATATTAAGGGCACACCTGGCAGGGAGGGATGAAGACGCTGTTAAAATTCATTTAATGAGCAATAGTCCACAGAAAACGTAGCCCATATTTAATAAAAAAATGGTCAAGTGGCCTCAGATGAGTTCATTCTGCTCCCAATGGAACATTTTTGTGGCAGAGGCTGGCAGGAGTTAATAAGTTTGATGAAGCTTTCAAGGAATCAGTCCGTAGTCCTCACGGCTCTCGAGGTATGAGGCAGCATGTACATCTCACAGCACCACTTTGGGACCTGAGAAGGTAATTATTTCATGTTTATTTTCTGTGTTGCACAGGCACTTTTAGGATTAAAAAAAAAAACACTAACTTTAAAAACAGCTTCCCTGCTTGGACCCTAAAGAGAGCATTCTGACCCAGTGATGACACCAAACATGTAGTCAAGCGATCTCTGAATATACTGTAACTTAACTTTCAGACCGTACTTTTAAAGAGACCATGGGGGTTATATATGAAGTGAAGTCAACAAAACTAGGCTTCCTTTGGCTTGCAAAACACTAAAGCTGTAATTCAAACAACGAAGGAACTCTGGTAGGAAATCGTTAGCTGCACAAAATAGTACATTTCTCTGGAATATTAAATGGAAATGCAATGCCAATACTGTTGTTCACGTGGTACAGCTCCACAGACAGATGTGAACCTCTAAAACAGAATCTCACTTTGTATGCTTCTCTGATTTTGTCTTGACACATTTACTAATGGCGCTTTTGCACTAGTCCCGTCTCCGCCCGGCTCGGCTTGGTGCGGCCCCGTCTTGCACGTTTGCACTAGGGGCTGAGACGGGTAGAGCCGCTCTAAGCCGATACTATTTCTGTAACCATTCTGGCGAGGTTCTATCCGGGCTGAGCCGGGACTATTTCTGACGTCACCACCCTCCTCGCCACTGATTGGTCGGGGGGCCGGCAGACGTTTGAATCAGGAAGCTGGAGTCAGCGCGAGAGCGACCCGCGGCTCGCTGCGATTTTATTATACAGCGCAAACGTCTGTTTGGTGATACAACTCTGAGGTGCAGATGTTCATAAACCTGGTGGCTGAGGAGAGAATTAAAAAAGGGATGTAGACGGGCTGTTTTACTCTCAGCCGCTCGCGGCTCCAGCTGATTTCTGATCAGCGCCGACATGAACAAAGCGGTTGCGCAATCGAGTACGTCACATTAGCTTCACCACAACCTGCCCACTTCTCACCTGGCTGTGGAAAAACACACGGGTGGAGCCGCGTCGAGCCGCGCCGGGCTGAAGCGAGACTAGTGGAAAAGTGGCATTAGTATCATCAGTTTAGGACCAACATGTCAGTAAATCTGGACTTCATGGTTGCCATAGTAAAGTGACAGAGTCTGTAGTTGGATTAACTTTAACAGTTGGGTACCACTATGGGGAAGTCACATGGTAATCTGTTTGATTGTAGACATTTTTTCTGCTATTATACAGTACGTATAAAAAGAATAGTTTGCGTAAAGATAATGTTTTCTTTGGACTTATGTTGTTGAAACGCTCTGCATTGTTTACCTGAGGCCTCCATGGGGCAACATAATCTCGATGAAGATGTGAGGTATGAGCCCACTTGGATGTACGTGTTTTAGTTTTTTTTTTTTTTTTAATTCGAGAGGATTTTATTTGCCATTCTTGTGTCAGGCTTCCCACCCACTGAGCACCATGAATATTGAGCAGAGCAAAGCAAACGGGACGCGGCTAAACCAAGAGGCAGACATTTTGGTGGAACCACTCTCAGTGTCTAAAATCACAATGGCTGATGGACTGCTGCACTTCCAGGTCTAGTGGGACCCTCTGGTCACTGGGATGCTTCTTTGACACATAATGAACATCTTGTAACCTGCCCTTAGTAGAACATCACTTATGACCATCTCCTCCAAATGTTATGATAATTCACACATCAAGGTGGATTGTCATTAAATACACACAATACACATATATATGTATATATATATATATATATATATATATATATATATATATATATATATATATATATATATGCATTTTCATTTACATTTTTGTCTTCTCTTCAGAAATTGGTCTCGTACTTGTTTGGATATATCCAGTACTCGAGTTGTAAAAACAAATCAGGGGGGATGGTGGATTTGATCATATGGGGACAGATAATTTGTGCTGATTACAAATAATATAATATATTACAAATAATAGCAGTGACCAAAACACCTGCAGAAATACTGCAGGAATGACATAGCAGCAGTTAAATGCAGCCTTCTGTAAGCTTTAAATATCCACTGGGCTTACATCAAATACATCAAAACACAACAATAAAAAACACTTTTCTGAACTTATCAATATGACTCTGTCCTTCACAGGATAAGTAACATGGATCACTGCAAAAACTCACAATCTTAACAAGAATATTTGTCTTATTTCTAGTTAAAATGTCCTAATTTTAGTAAAAAAAAAATCTTATTACACTTAAAACAAGACTCATCACTGGAAAAAACAACAATTTTCACCTGTTTCAAGTAGATTTCACTTAAAATAAGTAGAAAAATCTGCCAGTGGAACAAGTTTTCTTTGCTTGTAATGAGAAGATAAATCTTGTCCCACTGGCAGATTTTTCTAATTATTTCAAGTGAAAATTTACTTGAAACAGGTGAAAATTGTCAAATAAGTTATTTTTCTGGTGATGACTCTAAATGTTGAAATGTTAAAACCACATTCATTGATGAAATGACATAAGGGATGGAAAGGAGGGATGGCAGTTTTACAGGGGGGATGATTTGGACCGTTTTTATTTCAGGGGGGGATGATTTGGACCGTTTTTATTTCAGGGGGGATGCCATCCCCCCTCATCCCCCCTCAACTCCAGTACTGGATATATCAGTGTGGATGTGAGGACTGGATGCTGCAACAATTAAAAATCCAGTTGAAACCTTTAATTAAAGTGACTCCACTGTTACCACCAAGAGAAAACTAACCAGTCTCAGCAGGAAAAGACAGAGACCACTGGTCCAATCAGGGCAAGAAAGCTTCTCAATACTTGAAGTCATTCCAGTCCACTTCTGTTGGTCTTACTGCCGCTTTTAGCACATGAATTTTTATGAAAAGACATTCACCAATCCCAAAAGATTGTCATGGATTTTCAAGATGCAATCACCATGGTTTTGCTCTACTTTCCTCATTCCCTGACCTCAATAATTCCTCTTCAAAAAAGGAGAGAAAAAATCTCATTCCCACCCCCTCACTCCAGTGTGATCTTCACATAGCTTGGCACGGGCTCACATACTTACAAGAGGGGGTAAAAGAAGAAGAAGAGCACAGAAGTGGCTGCATATCAACTTCAGGGTCATGAGAGAGACACAGAGACACAGAGTTGAGTTTGTGCCTCTCACTAAGTAGCCCCCTTTAAAAAGCAGGATCACATGTGACCAGTGCCCGCCTTTGTGAATTAAGGCACTTCAGGGTCCTGATTAAAGCATTACCCAGAAATAATCCACGATATGTTCATTTATGAGACTGGGAATCTTAGAAAGAAAGAGGAAAGAGGTCGTAGGTTAGTTTAGCCTGGATAGAAATAATACTTTGGGAGAAATGGTGTCAAAAAGTTTTTTTTGCCTCATAGAAATGTCCCCATTTTTATTCTAAAAAGACTTCTATTTTTAACTTAGTAATGACATTATTTTCACTATTAATGAGGTTTGTCCTGCTACAATTCTGAACCTGAAGCTTTCTCTTCTCCAAGTAAATTCAATCATCTTATTTTTTTTCTCTGTGATATTATCACACAATCGCCTGGTTATCAGATACTTAACTGCTAATTATCTAGAGGACACACTGTGAAGTGACTCCACGAGGACACCAGCATTGCATTGGTTTTCCCATTGACTGAGATATTTGAGTTATATCACAGAAGTCTGAAAGTGAAAAGCTAAAATCCAGGACATGTTTCATGAGCATACATAAGAAGCATTATAGAAGATTGAAAAAGGAGAGCAATTTTTACAGGAAAACAGTGTGTACGAGTGCAGAAACACAATTATGAGGGGCGGGAGAAAAGGTCGGAACACAAGCAAGGACAAAGTCCTCACGTTATAAGTGAAAAGACAATGTTTTTATCTTCAGATATTATGCTGCTCCTTCAGAACTCTAAGTACTGTTCATCTGCTATCTTTACCTGCTGATTTCTATGCAGGGTCACAGGGATCTGCTGGAGCCTATCCCAGCTCTCTTCTTGCCAAAGGTACACCTTGGACAGGACTAGTCCATCACAGGACCACATACGTAATTTAGAACCAACAATTAACCCCACACACATGTTTTAGGACTCTGGAACAAAGCCCAATAAAAACCATGCAAGGAACATACAATTCAATTTTATTTATATAGTGTCTTTTACAACACAGATTGTGTTTAGGATCTTTCCAGAGACCCCAGAACAATTATTACATAAGCAATATCATGTAAAAACTACGACGGAGTATTAGGGCCAAACAAAAAAACAAAAAAAGGAAATTAGGAGAATAAAGTCATAATGTAATGAGAATAAAGTCGTAAAATTACGAGAATAAAGTCATAATATTACGAGAATAAAGTCGTAAAATTACGAGAATAAAGTTGTAATATATTATAAATATATAAATATAACTTCACAAGATGCTCAATATTCTTCATTTTAACACAGGGAGAAGAAGCTCTTCCTGTTAGAGTTCTCATAAATTACCACTTTATTTTCATAATATTATGACTTTATTCTCATAAATTACCACTTTATTCATTACGACTTTATTCTCGTAATGTCACAACTTTATTCTCGTAATATTACGACTTTATTCTCATAATATTACGACTTTATTCTCGTAATGTTACGACTTTATTCTCATAATATTACGACTTTATTCTCATAATATTACGACTTTATTCTCATAATATTACGACTTTATTCTCGTAATGTTACGACTTTATTCTCATAATATTACGACTTTATTCTCGTAATTTTACGACTTTATTCTCATAATGTTACGACTTTATTCTCGTAATTTTACGACTTTATTCTCGTAATATTACAAGTTTATTCTCATAATATTACGACTTTATTCTATTACGACTTTATTCTCACAACATTACGACTTTATTCTCGTAATTTCCAATATTTTTTTGTCTTAGTTTGGCCCTAATACTCCCCTTGTGAGAGAAAAATCTTAAACCACACAGTGACAAGAAAGCCCCTTTAGGAGGGAAGAAACTTTTATCAGGAACTGGATCATAAGGGGGGGGGGCTCCTGCTTAAGGCCAGCCCAGTAGAGCAAGAAAAAGGGGGATAGGAAAGAGAGGATGAAAAACAGAGAGGAGAAACACAGAAAAACGGTCAAAGGTATAAAAGATAATATATTGGTATTAACTATGACCAATGGAGGGAGGTTAACACTGGAGAGACGGGGTCTCTCTTGTTGATTCCTGCCAGCACTCACACTGTGGGATTTTGGATCAGCTAGGACAGTGGTTCTCAAATGGGGGTACGCGTACCCCTGGGGGTACGTGAAGGCACTCCAGGGGGTACGTGAGATTTTAAAATATACATACATGTATATTTAAAAAGTAGCATCCACGCAAAGATCCTTTAAAAATAAATATTTCATAAATAATTGAAGAAAATATAAGTCTAAATTCATAAAATGAATTTTATCTTCAGGAATAGGCTATTCAACTTATTATCCTAAAACCCCAGAGTATCCCCCACACCAGGATGGTTCCACCTAACCTGTCAATCACCTGGCTTCACCTGTCAATCACTTGGACCAACGATGGAGTCGTGGTTGAAGCATAGCAGCAATATTTTTATGTTTAATAAATCAGTTACTGATGGCACAGTGCTCTGTTTTAGGTCTTTTTTTTACAACCAAAAGTGCTTTGCGCTGGTTAGGGGGTACTTGGCTGAAAAAATATTTCACAGGGGGAACATCACTGAAAAAAGGTTGAGAACCACTGAGCTAGAGGATATTCAGAGAATTACTTGGACATCCTGCTAATAATACATTATAGTAATCTAGTCTAGAAGATACAAATGCCTGAATTAGTTTTTCTGCATCACTCTGGGAGAGAATGCTCCTAATCTTTGCAATATTGCTGTGATTGAAAAAACTCTGTCTTAAAAACATGATTTATATGCTGTTTAAACAACAAATCCTAATCAAAAATAACACCAAGGTTTCGCACAGTAGTACTGGAAGCCATCACAACACCATGTAATCCCTTCCTAAGGCATTTGGGACCCAAAACAATAACCTCTGTTTTATCAGAATTTAGAAGCAAAAAAATTCTGGACATCCAGCACTTGCTGTCCCTAAGACATGCCTGAAGTTTAGCTAACGGTTCTGATTCATCTTAATAGACAAATACAACTGCGTATCATCAACATAGCAATACAAATTGATGCTGTGATTCTGGATTATACTTCCCAAGGGCTGCATGTATTAACTGAACAAGATTGGCCCTAGCACTGAACCCTGCGGAACACCATAGCAGACCTTCAACCGTTCTGAAGAAACCTCATGTACATGAACAAACTGGAATCTGTCAGATAGATATGATTTAAACCAACCTGAAGCTGTCCCTTTAATCCCAACAACATGCTCTAACCTGTGCAGTAAAATGCTGATCTACAGTGTCAGAAGCAGCACTGAGGTCCAGTAGAAGCAGTATGGACACTAATCCCTTATCTGAGGCCATCAGATAATGGTCATTCGTGACTGGAACCAGTGCTGGCTTTGTGCTACGATGCATTCTGAACCCTGACTGAAAAACTTCAAATAGATCATTTCTATATAGATGGTCACATAGCTGGCTTGCAACGACCTTTTCCATTTAGATACAAATGGATATTGGTCTATAATTAACTCAAATTCAGTGCCTTCTTCTTCTCCTCCCATCTGTGAATCACTCCCTCTACAGGCCCCTGCTGTTATTACACCCCTTGCCATCAGCCTCCTACCATGGATCTATAATATTAACTGGATGGGACATCAAAAATGCGCCGCCCATTCATTTCAATGCATTCTGCTCAGCCAGCGCATACGCCGAAAAAATCTCTGACTTCCGGGTTTACTTCCGTGTTGTGCGGCCCATAGAGCATGCGCAGTTGAGTCACCTCCCATGATGCTCTGGGGCCTCCCATCATGCCCCGGGGCAATGACGCAAATATTAATATAATATGTATTAATATAATATATAAATTAATGTATATTATTACATGTATAGCATTACATATATGATTAATGTATTAATATAATATAATTACATAATATATATTAATATAAAACATCCGTGGAATGCACGGACACGGCTGTGATGTCAGCCGTGACGTCACGCCCAGAAAGAGACTTTTCTTTGACTTTTCTGGCCGTTATAAAACATTTTTGACGGATATAAAGTCCATGACTTAAAAATATAGAATACAAAGATTAGTAATAGCCGGTGATGGAGGTGTCCTGTGAACAGTTTTAGAGGCTTCTCTTTTACTATTGCGGTCTATGGGAAAAAAGCTTTCTGGGCCACATGGGATTTTTTGTTGCAGTACCGCGGCTGGCCACTGGGAGAAATCGGCACACCTTCTGAGCGCGAGACTGGGGGGCTGGCCTCCTACCAGTGCCGTCTTCTTCTCCTCCTTCCGTCTCTGAATCACTCCCCCTACAGGCTCCCACTGTCAGGACACCCCTTGCCGTCGGTCTCCCAATTGATACTATTGTGACTGTCAGACCTCTCCATCCCCATGCCACTTTCAAAGCAATAATTAAATATAAAAACAGCCCCCCCTACATTTATCCACCTTGGCTTGCACACTGATCTTCCTGGTCCACAGAGCCACGCCCCCCTCCCCATACAGACTGCCACATCAATCCCGTCAATCACAGTGTTCTCTCTCCCCTACCCAAAGCAGCTGCTTACACACCACTCACCTGTGTCAAACTCTGTCTGCTCAATATCAGATCTCTCACCAATAAGGCCCTTCTCATCTCCGATCTCATCACTGACAACACTTTGGACATTTTCTGCCTCACAGAGACGTGGCAACAGCCTATTTTAGTACGCGCAGTGTGCCGCAACTATCCATAAGTTACGAACGTGGGACTTATGTACCCGGTCAGAACTACATAAAAAGTAAAAGCTGCCAGTTTTGAAAGCATTTAGGAGCTCCAGCAATGTGAAAGAACTGTGTGATCATTTGAGGTGATTAACAGGGTTTATGCAATATCAGCCTATATAACATATCTCTTTATGTTGAACAGTACACTTTAGTGTTAACTCACTCACCCCCCTATGGCTTTGCTGTTTGGTGTTTTCAGCATCACATGCTCAACTACTTAGTGTTACATTCTCAGAAAATGAAATGTATTGATTTCTGTTCAAAGAAAAGTGAAAAATAACAAAGCATATTCCAACATAAAATTTTAAAATCAATTCAAGGAACTGCATATTTGTTAGCTCCGCTATGATGGTTAGGATTGCTGTGTTATATGCTGTCATAAAGGTAACTTGGTTCACACTTATACTGTAGACCCTTTTAAAAGAGACATATCATGAAAAGATTCACTCATTCATTGTTTGAGCCCATTTATGTGGGTGTTTTAAATTATTACCAACTCCAAAACTAAGATAACACAACATTGTCATTATATTAAGGGATGAAAATGTTTTATTCAGTGAGCCAATCATCACAGACCCAGATAAATGTAGGATTATCCAGCCGCTACATCTTTATTGCCACTCATGCAGTATTTGGCGTATTTCAGAAGTGGGCAGCACAAACCTGTAACACCAATTTCAAATACGATACAACTTGCAGAAGAGAAGGGTGGCGTGGACTCCTCCTAAAACCAGCTGCTAAGAAAGCTGCAAAAATATGACTCTTTCATTTTATCACTGTGGTATTTTAACAGACATTTCATTATAACCTTAGAGACCGCAGGAAGAAGGTGTCTACTTTAATCTTTCTTTGGGGATGCAAACTGCTTTACAGTGTATTTTTCACTCACATCCAGATAAACACTTAACACATTTTGTTCTACACGTACACAGTTCTTCCATCTACAGAATGCTATGAAGATAGGGTTTGTGAGAAGTTTTGCACTAAAAGTCCCCTCTCGTGTCTCACCAGAGGGCTCTCATCTGAGAAACAGTGAGGATAATTGGTATAGACAGACATCAGTACCTACAGAGCAGCTCAGATAACCTGTAAGTGGTGAGTGACATTCTAACAACGGCTATGAAACGACCTAATCTGGTTATTGTTCAAGACCCCCTGTGCTGGCACACAGAGAAAATAAGAGTCATAACACCTGAATTATCTTGTCCATCTCTTCTCTCCATCCAAGGTTGAGTGAGGTGACCCAGCTGTCTGCCTGAGCCTCTGAGTTTGCTCTGCATTTTCTTCCCCTTGGACATATACTTCATTAGTCTGCCTAAATAGACTTTCAGGAGACCCCATTAGCCACACAGGTTGGCTCTATCACCTTTTACCACTGCCACCTCATCACACATCTTCCCATTGACACGTGCACCACATGTCACACCCATGCAGACTTGTTTCTTTGGCTTCTTATTGCCTCATCAGTCAGCATGAACCCACAGACGCTCTCACGCAAACACTCATGTATCTCCTGGCTCTACTTTGCAACAACAATTTCACCAGGCAAGAGCATACATCTATTACAGTGTACACATTTCTTTCTTTCTTTCTTTCTTTCTTTCTTTCTTTCTTTCTTTCTTTCTTTCTTTCTTTCTTTCTTTCTTTCTTTCTTTCTTTCTTTCTTTCTTTCTTTCTTTCTTTCTTTCTTTCTTTCTTTCTTCCTTCCTACATTTTTTTGTTCGTTATCTGTAAAAACATATTGAGACGGAGCCTCACCGCCCCGTTGACCTACACGTATTCTCTGAGCATTTTACAAAGTGCTCGCTATCCTGCCTCCCACAAAACTCCATCCAGAGGGTGTTCATTTTATTCTTTTCACCTCAGGAAAGAGGGAGGTTTGACATTGTGTTTGCCACTAGGGTGAAATGGCTGTCTGGATAAAGTCACAATGTCTGGACATAATGGAGGAGTAGAGATGTGTCAGTATGAGTCAAGCTCCATTTACTTTATTCAGTTATTTCAAACTATAGTGAAAAAGCACCTGGAAAATATAACTTTACAAGACTTTACATAAATTGCGCCAAAATTACACGATTAATTCAAAATGGCCGACTTCCTGTTTGGTTTCAGCCATGGCGCCAAGAGACTTTTCTTTAAGTTGCAACATGATACAGGTGTGTATCGATTTTCGTGCATGTACGTCAAACCGTATTGTGGGGCTTGAGGCACAAAGTTTTCTAGGGGGCGCTGTTGAGCCATTAGATAAAACAAAGGAAGCCTAAAATTCTAACTACTAATATTCACTGCTGTTAAGTAGGCTATACATTTTTTAAGATGTCATCTTGCTGTATTGTTGGGTGCCAGAATTGTAGAACTGTTGCCAATGGCTCCAAATTAAAACTGTATCCCATACCAGCTGCAACTCCCTGTCAACAAAACAGGAAACAACTTTGGTCAAAGGTGATGAAGCAGGGCGAGAGCAGTGCCTCTGGACTGGCAGACCAGGGTGGTGGTCCCCCATCAGCAACAAGACCTGAGGCGACTCTTCAGTCCATCCATTGTTTTTTTAATGTACTTTATCAAATGTACTCGTAGCAAGATGTCTCTCTCTCATGGGAAAGTGCTGAACATAATTTAGAGATCCAGATCGCCAGAGATCTCCCCGCCAGGAGGTTCCTGTTGGAGTCCCTCTTCTACTACGGGGTCATTTTTCGCCCCGTAAAGGTTCCTGAAAGCCACTTTTACAGGGATGTTCCTGGTAATGCAGACAGGCACAAACGGCCTAGCCTCGAAAAGTCTATCCGGAACTCCCACTAGTGGAAATGCGCATAGATTTGTTTCCTGAGGAGGATGGAATCCACCAAGGCCTTCCATTGTCACAGATTTTGTTTATTACTTTTATGGACAGAATTTCTAGGTGCAGCCGAGGAGTGTCACGGGTCTGACTTGGTTGACCACAGAGTTGCATCATGCTTTTTGCAGATGATGTGGTTCTGTTGGCTTCATCAGCCCAAGACCTGCAACTCTCACATGAGTGGTACGCAGCTGAATTAGAAGTGGCAGGGATAAGAATCAGCACATTGAAATCCGAGAGTGTCCTCTCTTAGCCGAGGATCAGATACTGTTGAAATATCTTAGGATCTTGTTCACAAGTTAGGGAAAAATGGAGGGGGAGATTGATAGGCCAAATGGTGTAGGGTTTGTAAGGATTGGGACTGCAACAATCCGTCATGATGAAGAATGAGCTGAGGTGAAAGATGAAGCTCTTGATTTATCAGTCGGTCTACATTCCTACTCTCACCTATAGTTACGAGCTGTGGGCAGTGACTGAAAGAATGATACTGCGGATAAAAGTGGCGGTGTCCGGTTTCCCTCTTAGAGATTGGGTGAGAAGCTTGGTCATCCAGGAAGGAGTCAGAGTAGAGCCGCTGCTCGTCAGCATCGAGAGGAACCTGAGGAGGTGGCTGGTGAGGATGCCACCTTGATGCCAGGGGCGCCTCCAAAAATGTTTCATAGGGGTGGCCAGATGGGGTCTTTAGGACATATGACACTGGACAACAAAACTAAAAGCCATTATTACAGGATTTTATTATACTGTTGTAGTATACAGACTCAGAAATACTTAAAGAAATGCATACTGATATGCATTTGGCCCAAATGATTTGTGATGAAACGCATAACTGACGATATGACTGTGACCGGCAAGTGTTTTTTTATTTTTTTTTATTGAGGCAAGTGGGGTGGCCAGTGGGGGGGGGGGGCAGCACATTTGTAGGGGGGGGCGTGGACACCCCAGGCCACCCCCTGGTGGTGCCACTGCTTGATGCCTTTTCTTGTGAGGTCTTTAGGACATATGACACTGAGAGAAGACTTTTGGGAAAACCCAGGACATGCTGGAGGGAATATGTCTCTCGCTGACCTGGGGACACCTTGGGATACCCCCAGATGAGTTGGACGAAGTGGGCGGAGAGAGGGAAGTCTGGGCTTAGCCTGCTTAGGCTAATGCCCCCGTAATCTGATCGATACAACGAAAAGACAGAGAGTCAATTATCAAAAATGCTTGTCTGCAGTGCACACTTCAAATCAGGTAAGTTTTTAAAAAAAACATTTACTGTTATGTTTATAATGGGGTGATTATCATCTAATCATGGTGTATTTTAAGGTGTAGTTGTCTTGTATAAAGGGGCTGTTGTTGGGTGGGAAGGGAAAAAAAACAGACTGCTGTGTGTCCAACTGGACTCACAGCAGTCTGACTGGCACTTATCCATGCCGTACCCTGCCATGTGTTGTCTTGCTTGTGTTGTTCTCTCAGAGAAGAACACAGAGCTTTGGATAGAAGCGTCTGCTAAATGAAAGTAGTAGTGGTAGTGGTAGTAATCAGAAACTAGATCAGTAATTAGGGTAATGATTAAATCATCTCTCCACTGACTGATAGCATATTGGCATACTGAGTCCATCAGGGTTAATATATTTTAATAACACTCACAGTCCCAGTGATTAAGTAAACTCAGGTACTCAGAGTAGGTCACTGGTGCGAGTTTTACAAGTATTATTTTCATCCACAATTTTCAAAACTAGTTAAGTTACGGCTGCTAACGCTGCATCCAGGTTATGCGGAGGACAGAGGGCAGAGGAAAAAGCATCCGCGTAATGAGCTAGCTCGTACCAAAGTAGTTAGCCTCTTATATTGTCCGTGAAATTGTATTAGGTATTTGTTAGACTCTAATACCACAGATCAGGATGGGGGGATTGTATCAAAGAAAGGTTTTGTAGCAATTTGTTGGTTTTCTTAGCGAAGCAGTGATTATTACTGTTATTTTATTGGGACCTGTCATACAACACAAGGTCATATTAATTTTGTACTTTTGTGTACAAGACATGCATAAAAGGATTGTACGTACAGGCACAGTCACCTGGTCACTGCCACCTACTAAACTACCAATGCAAGCTACTGTTAATAAACACAAAGGTTCATGGCCTCCTTGAAATGGTAGCACTTCACAGGATATTGGTTGTTGACTTGAACAGACAGATGACCAAATGGCGGCAAACAGAAGGACATTTCTTTACAAACATTTCTTTCTATTATATTTCTTATACACAAAGTTAAAATGAGCCTATTCTGTCTCTAGGTACTTTGTGCACACTATCACTTCAGGGGAATGACATTTTTGATTCGTGTCAGATTATTAAATTAGCAATTTATTCTGGCATGTGCAGATTTCCCTCCGCTGTAACATTAATGGTCGTTTTGCTGCAATCACACAGTCTGTTCCAACTCACGACTGCTTCAATTCACGTCATTTCAGCCCCTAATAAAAGTTTACACTCTTTCATATGACAATAAATAGACAGAACAAGTATAGCACAGGAGGCTGAAAGGGGCTCGTAAGAGCACTGAGTAATACGTGTGTATGAGACCGACCAAGGACTGCACAACAGAAGAGCACCAGATTGAAATGGACTTGAAATGTTCCACCCCAGGAATAAATGTGATGGGGAAGGTGTCTTGTTTCTTTTTTTGTGAACTTTTCATCACTCAGTTTCAGTTACTGAGTTAAAGTGAAGAAATGAGAGCAATGAATTTTGTAGTTGGCTGTTTGCTACAACAAAACAAACAAAGAAAAAACCCTGAATTTAAAGCCTGACATACTATATACGTATATATATATATATATATATATATATATATATATATATATATATATATATATATATATATATATATATATATATATATATATATATATATATATATGGTATATATATATATATACCAAGAAATGTATTTTATTGTTTGGAACTGAAAAAAAAATGTACTCGATGTCCACCTTACAAACAAATTTCCACAGATTCAGCCCTACTTTTGAGTAGCAAAGCTTGATGAAAATTGTTTTAGTCCCTCAAGAATTACAGACAAAAAACACGTATATAATTGAGATAAGGTTTGTTTTCAAAGGTGTATCTCTCTTTTCGAATTTAAGCTTGTGTGCAGCCACTAAACAACAAAAAGTGTTTTTTCTTTTCAGTCGAAGACAAATGTCAGTAGACAATGTCATTCCTCTGGGCTGTGTCATATCATAGCATTAACAACCAAAAGAAAAAAAGGAAAAAAAAACAGCACAGATACACATTCCCGGGGCCTGAAACGTTTTGCCCTCAGCATCCCTCTCATTCCACATTCAGGACAGGAAGTGGTGAGTCGGTAACCTGGGGTGACGGAATCAGGCCTCTGACTCAGATCACGTCCTAAAGGGAGGAGAACTGCAGTACGGAACAGGCCTCCGCCTCCGGTACAAACGCAACATGGCAACATGGCAACAT
The DNA here is from genome assembly GCF_033807715.1 of Cololabis saira. Classification (NCBI taxonomy): domain Eukaryota; kingdom Metazoa; phylum Chordata; class Actinopteri; order Beloniformes; family Belonidae; genus Cololabis; species Cololabis saira. Next base: position 44,428,826 of record NC_084587.1, read on the forward strand.
GGCTGACAGAAACAAACAGGCGGACCACAGGTCCTGGATGACGACAATAAAATAACGAACAGCAATAGCTGCCCGCCTGTGAGGCAGTCAGGCATGACAGTAGGCTGGTTCAATGCTCGTACAAGAGCAAAAAAGAAAAAGCCCATGTGCATATGGAGGGGAAAACAAATGATCAACATCAGAAAACAGTGAGGACTGAATCCTGAGTGCCAAACACAGAGACATATAGCCGTCACTAAAGGAATAAGAAAGAACAACCAAACTTATAGAAAATGCGCAAGTATGGATATCTGGTAAATAAAAAAAGAAAAGAAAAAACTACAACAGCAGGAGAGGAATCTAGGCTCGTTCCCAGCTGACACTAAAACAGCTAAAAACAGAGACACAGAGACACTTAAAGGGGACCTATTAGGGCATTTAATGTATATTTTAAACAGGCCTTGAATGTCTTAAAAACAATCAAAAGCTTGTTTTTTCTACATGAATCAGACATTCAGCCTCTGGGCCATGTCTTTATTTTTACCGCTCCTAACCTCCTTCTCTATGAGGGATTCTGAGGGGAGGGGCTATGATAATGAGGCTCTGCACTGATTGGCTGCCTGAATGACGTGCAGCAGGGGAGGGAACAAAGCCTCGCTCCAGCCAGAGCAGCCGGCTGCGTAAACTATTAAACCGTGTCCCATGCGAGCGAGCGTCAGCGACAAAATCAATTCCATTGCTTTATTTTTTTTGTATTGGACTGTCCTAACTGGCTGCGAGTTTAACGGTTTCAGTGTGGACAGAGAGCGTTCGGTGTCACGCAGCTCGACGCGATAGTCGGACGCTCGCATGCAGTTATGACACGGTGTAAACGGATCTTAAGCCTGAATTACGGTTCTGCGTTAAATCGACGCGTACCCTACGCCGTAGGCTCTGTGTTGGTGTAACGCGGAACGATAAATCAGCCTTTAGTTCCCTGAAGAGGGATCCAGGTCACCTCATCTTCAAACTAATTCACACAGGAAGATTTAATTGAATTCTAAACAGTTACACTACAGTTATTTACTCCGATTCCTCATCATTTAATTTCTTATGTTACAAGACAAATGAATCATGTTAACTGTAAAGAAATCACAACACTGAATGTTCATAAATGGCAACTTTATTGTTAAAAAAATAAAAGAACATAAGTTGTATATAAATAACATGTATGCACTATTGCTGGCTCAAGGAAGGACCGTGCGTCTTCTGAAGGTGTCGTTGAAGCTTCAGGTGCATTGGAAGATCTGAAACCATAAACAGAAGAACAATTATTACTAATAGAGTTCCGGTGTTCCCTAACGAGTGAGTGGCTCCGTTAGGTAACACTGGAGCCAATGGAGCTGCTCACCGGTCCGGTCCGGTGAGCAGCTCCGGTGCTGCGGAGCTAAGCTAAATACTTAGCCCATGCAAAGATCATACTTGTAGACCAATATAAATAACATAAAAAATTAACGCTACTTACCGCTGACTCAGGGTGAAGGGAGACCACTTTATATATGCTAAAACATGATAAGGCGTGTTTTTTATAATAGGTCCCCTTTAAGGCGCAGGCACACCTGATCCATGAAATAAAGAATAAGAGACAGCGAGGTCAGTCTGAAGAAAAGAAAGACACTTAAGTTGCTGACTCAAAGCCTGGCATTCATTTCAATGGGATGCATCAGGTGAAGTGAGAGGGCATCAGTGAGGGGCAAAGAGGTCTGCTGCAGACCTACAGAGCCAGAACATCTGATACCTTACTTCTGCTTCCTCCCAACCTCCCAACCCTGCAAATGAAGGGCTGGCAGGTGTGCAGATGTGAACATGGGGGTAATTCAGGCCCACTCCCTTATCTGACCCATGTCCAGCTCTCTAACTCTTCAACACTCACTCTCACTGCTATTGCATAGCTGTGAGTGCCTGGTGGCGCAGCCGTGGCACTAAATATGAATATGATGCTGATACTATACTGATGAATTTAGATGAAAAGTGATACGCCAAAAACTGCTTTTGTGTGCCCTTTTGGATTCTGTGAATTCAACAGGATGCCCCGGGGAGTCACCAATGCACCAAGCACATGGCGGCTCATGGAGAAGTGTATGAGTGACATCCATCTAAAAGAGGTCCCAGTTCTCGTGGATGATCTTAGAGTTTTTTCAGACACTGTGGAAGAGCATGAGACTAGGCTTATTGTGCTGTCTCTAAGGCATCCTTTGTTTTTTGTTTATTTGTCCTTTAAATAATTTATTGGTATTTATTTCAGTTTGAAATGATGTATTAATCTGCTATAAAGTTTAACTTGTTTGTAAGAATGATTTATTTTGATATTTGGTCACTGATAACATCACTTCCTGTTAGGTCGGCGTAGCCTACGGCGTACCCTACACCGTAGCGTTGGTGTAACGTGGAACCATAAATCAGCCTTTATTCTGACGAGATCTGAAAAAACTTCGCAACAACGAGCAAGCGAGTGATTATGTACATTCACTGAGTGAGTATTATGAAAGTAAAATATATATTTCTTGCTAGAAATGTAATCAAAACGCATTTGTATGCAGAAACTAAGTCAAAATATTGATTTTTTTCACTAAAAAAATGAGAAATGTCCGCCATTTTTTTTGGTGTCATGGCCAGAATCTTGAAAGTCACGTGACTTGGACGCAAAACGAATAGGCAGAAAAATTGTAACAGTTATACAATTCAAGGGCTATTATTGTAACCCCTCTACGTTTTTGCACTTTGGACCAACGTAGGCAAGGTACTTTTTTATGTGAGACTGGGTTTGCTTAAAGGTATTGTGACATAATTTTTAACATGCTTTTAACACTATTAAAAGTCTTGGCCAATATGAAAAACGCTTCCTTTTCCCCCTTTTCTGTCAATCATTGCCCCCGCTCCTCCTCCCAACCCCCCCCCCCCCATCCTCCACTCCTCCTCTCCCCCAAACTCAACATCAATGGTATGTGATTTTGTCTTGCACAACGTCCACGGGCTGAGCCTCGATCAGAAGGACCCAGGCACCCGACCACAAGCGGTCTTCCGTACGCCACATTTCCCACGCCCGCCGCTCGGATGGGGATTCGGCGCTGAGCTGTTCCCTCTTCGCTCGCCGCTACTGAGGGAATCCTTGTTAGTTTCTTTTCCTCCGCTAAGTAATATTCAGCAGGTTGTCTCGTCTGATCTGAGGTCGTAGGCGAAAAAAAAAGGAGAGCGCGGGTGGAGAGGAGAGACGTCTCTCTCCCTCCAGCCCGCGGCTCAGTGCTGATGGGCAGGGAGCTGAGTGGAGGGGGCGGTGATTTAGCGGGTCTATACGTATAGGTCCGCCACCCAACCAGATGCGCCGTTTTTGCATAATTATGCGGAAATTCCCAGAAAGCACACAATACACTGAATGTTTTTTTTTAGTTTGTTTTTTTTTGGGTGTAATTGATGTCAAGACACCCAAACTAAACACAAAAAAATCAAGAAAAATGTGTTTTTCATGTCACAATCCCTTTAAAAGAGCCTTTTGTTGAACGTTGGGATTGTCAACAAGCTTTTGAGGCAATCATACACAAACTAACATCTTCTCCTGTCCTTGGTTATGCGGTTCCTAGAATTCTTTACATTCATTCATACTGATGCCAGTACAACAGGGTTAGGAGCTGTTTTATATCAGGAACAGAACGGGACACTGCATGTGATTACGTATGCCAGTAGAGGACTTTCAGTGAAGCAAGATATCCTTCCCACAAACTTCTTGTTCTTGGCCATTAAATGGGTCATTACACAGAAGTTTCACAACTATCTGTATGGAAACTCTTTTACTGTCATCACAGATAACAATCCCTTGACTTACCTACTTACCACTACCATGCTTGATCCTGCAAGCTATCATTGGTTAGCTGCCCTGTCGACATTCAATTTTGATATCAAGTATAGAGCAGGTAGGCAAAATGCAGATGCAGATGGTCTGTCACAGAGACATCAAGGTGCGTTGGAAAATTATGCCACATCCCGTTACCAGTTCACCTCCCAGCTATTGACATCTATGAACAAGTTTCAACTTGTGACTCCAGCGATTGTAAAAGCTGCTTGTCAAAGATATACTGTGAGGAAGCACCAGAAACTCTCACCTTTTTTGGGCTATGTTGAATCAATTGCCATTCATGCAAAGGCAATTCCTTCTGTCTTTGAAGAAGATCAGTCACAGAATGGAGTGCTAACAGTGCCAAAATACAATGAATCGGACCTCTTGAAACTGCAAGGAAAAGATCCTGTTATTAGCAAGGTTATCAGTTTAATGGAACGTGGCAACCTACTACAGATCAGAAAGCAGGGTCTCCTGAAGAACAGTCCATATTGAGAGAGTGGAAACGGCTTCAAAGGGCATCAGGTCTTCTGAGTGTGAGGGACAAACCCTATTTCAGCTAGTACTCCCAGATGTTTTGTGGCCTATTGTACTCAAGAATCTTCATGATGACATGGAACATTTAGGGATTGACCGTACCCTTGAACTCACCAGATAACGATTTTACTGACCAAAGATGGCTGCTGTAGTAGAGGAAAAATTGAAAAAACATGCGAGCAATGCGTTCGGAGAACCGGAGAAGACTGCCCAATTCGTGAATATTCAAACTACCAGACCAATAGAATTGGTCTTTATGGACTTACTGTACTTTCACTAGAGCCGGACAGCCACAACACTAAAGATATTCTCGTCATTACGGAGCATTTTACTAAATATGTCGTGCCATCACTACCAAAGATCAGAAAGCTAATACCGTTGCTAAGACCTTATGGGAACAGCTCTTGGTTCATTATGGTTTTCCTGAACGCCCGCACAGTGACCAGGGTAGGGACTTTGAGTCTCATATCATCAAAGAATGTGCATTAGCAGGTATTCGTAAAGTGAAAACACGTCCATACCATCCCAGGGAAAACCCTGTCTAATGGTATAACCTGACACTAAAAGAAAAAGTGGCGAGATCATGTCAAACCACTTACTCATACGTAAAACTGCACAAGGAGTGATCTTACTGACTTCTCCCGCTATTAATTAATGCTTGGAAGGCAGCCAAGGTTACACATAGACTTAGCTTTTGGGTTGCCAGTCAAATGAAAAGATGCCAGTTCACATTCTCAGTATGTAAAGAATCTGAGATCCCATTTGGAGGAAACTTACCAGATTGCTATTGAAAACTCTCACAAACAAGAACAAGAAGCGATCCATAAGATCGTCAGGGAATCTACTCTGGCTGTTGGAGATCAAGTGCTGGTCCCTAATCTCCACCTCCAGAATAAACATAAATTGGTGGATCGCTGGGAATCCACAATCTATGTGGTTGCCAAGCAAATGGGAGACTTGCCTATTTATTCCGTGAAACCGGAAAATGAGGAAGCACCATTCCGGACGTTGCATAGAGATCTACTACTTCCTTGTGGATTTCTTCCTGAAACAGAGAGAGAGGAACAAAGGATAAAGAGCAGCCGAAGGAGACCTCGGAGAGGCAGCGAAGTGTGATCCAACAAGATGAAGAATCCTTTGCCCCAGTCGATGTGTTAGAGAGTTGGTATGCAACTGCTACTTTATCAGATGTCAAAGACAGGAGATTGTCAAAGTGTACGATGTGCCTAGACAAAGTCCTGCACCTGTCCCCTGCAATCATAGTCAACCCCCTGCAAAGACCCGCCCATGGACCAGGAGACCAGAGATGTGTTTTGGCCCAGACCATTCAGAGATTTATAAACCAACAGCAGGATTTTAAAGTCAGATAAAAGAAAATACCAGCTATCCAGAATAGAAAGCAATATTAATTTTCTTTGTCTTCCATTTATGGGTTTCTCAATTTTTCACATTTATCTCACTGAGATCAAAATGGAAATTTCAATCTAACTTGTAAAAACCAAACAATGCTTTTCCTACAACTCTTTAAAAAAATAAAGTCAAATGCACGTATATACAGCGTTATATAAAGGGTGTAAAAACCTCACATGAGCTGCTGCTGTTTCTTCTGGCAAGTGATAGATTCATCCTCTCAAATGGGAATATCTAACCAGCAAGGTTACAGCCCTTTCATTATTAGCTTGACACGCTGTCGGGATCAAAGAAAAATTCACGCAAAATACACACCCACTCTGAGCTCCTTTCACACTCTGTGTAGTCAAAGTTGTGAGTCAGTATGTGTGTTAGACAGACAACTTAACTGTTACTCAGTCATAAACAACCAGGACCCGCACCACTGATGATATGGCCCCATCAAAACTCATGTAACCCCAAGCCCAAAATATATGCCTCACAAATGATCAAAGTTTCCATCTGCAGCACCAACACAATATCCTGCATCAGTGAAGCTGTGATGAAAGTTATTTTACTCTCTGTTACATATGAGCAGCTGATTTGATTGTCATGTTGTCAAATCAATTCTTATTTTGGGCATGGTCAAATCAGGTCGTTTAAGTATGGTGCGTGCGCGCACACACACACACACACACACACACACACACACACACACACACACACACACACACACACACACACACACACGTGGCCCATATGTGTTTTATGTGGCCTTGATGCTGCGCTGGTGATGATGTGTGACTGCTGTCTGTGACACCGGTCTTGTGTTGGAGATGATTAATTTCTGTTCCACAAAATACAGTTCAGAAATAAACCACGCAGCATGTACAAGGCGCATTGATTAAAAAAAGCAAAGAAAAAAGTCCAATTAAATGCAATCAATCAAAACATCCTCAATATTATCTTTAATAACAAAGCTAATTTCCCAAAATCGACATTTTCTTTGATATTCCAGAGACTTCCAGGAACAAGACATTCTGTTAATAATCCAAAAACACTCAGTTGTAATAAAATTTGATTCTGTCAAAGAATAAAATTTTGAATCAAATAAAGAGACTTTAGAGGAAACTGGTTCTCTGGATTAAGTCTGCCATAAAATGTGATTTGTTCTTCATCAAAGTGACAGTAACAGGCACACGCAATGTTCTTAAACTGGCAACACACGGTTACAGTCTCTTGTGTCTTTACTGAAAACAAACTCATCATCATCACATCCGCAGTGCTGCAGGAAAAATAAACTGACCCTTCTAGTGAATAGCTGGTCATCTCTGCTTCGGCAGCAAGGACCTGCATCTGACGCTCATCTGTTTTTTTTTTGTCAAAGAGTATTGATCTGATTATATGTAGATGCATTTCCATAGAAAAACAGCTAATGGCACTAATGTTACATACTTGGAAGTTCATTGTCAATAAAGCTTACATAAGAAAGGGGTTGTGAATCGCACAGTTACAAGTTACTGGAGACTAATCTGCTAGTTCTATTTCATTTTATACTATTCTTTGCCTGGAAATTCATTTTCCCATCCATCACTGAAAGTGGTCGAGGCCCTGAGGTAGCAGAGTAAGCCCAAATCACAATATCTCACCACCAGGATGATGGGATGACGTTTTGATGTTGGTAAATATTGCCAATTTTGCACCATTCGTAGTGCTGATTATTCCTCCCAAACGAACAAAATTAAATGTTGTTTCAGTAGTGCAAAATACATTTTCCCAGTAATGCTGTAGACTGGCAAGGCGCCATTGTCAAAATTGCAGGTGCTCAGCAATGTTTTTATGCATTTTGTGCCTTTGCAAGACAACCAGCCTCTTTTGGGTTCTACATTAGCTACTCACCCCTGTTTTTTTTGTTGTCGTTGTTGTTTCCTGTAGGGTACAAACCCCAGCCTCATACCCCAGTTCTGATACCATTTTTTGCAGTAATCTTCAATTCCTTCTCTTTTGTTTGCAACAAGTATACTACACAATTTGGGGTAGTGCCAAATGATTTACAGGTCACAGGTTGTAAAGCACGGCCAATAGCTCTTTATTCTCTTGGTTAGATGCTTGGTCCCTCTGGACTGGAGGAAAGGCTTTCCTTCATTCCCCTTCCCCATAACTTCCTTTTACCAAGGCATGACTCACATTAACAGACACTACTTCTTATGAACAGCAACTTCACAGGAGCAGTCCTCCATCAATCAAAAGGGCTCCAAATCACACCTTCCAACAAATCTTATTAACTGGGCTCCAGGTTTGCAAACTACTGACTCTAATTAGCTTTCCTTAATTAGACACTTGCAGAACCCCTCAGCTGATACATTTTAAATTGAGTGATGACAAGTTGGTAAAAGAACATTTTTCACCAGCATACACATTAGTTTCTAGTAAGCCCATTTCAACTGCACACTTCCTGCACACATTCCTAACTCGTTCACTCTCACACCTCACTTATTTGGTGTTGTAGGTAGGAATGTAGACCTAACTTATTGAAAACAGTCACACACAGTCCAGGTCCCATATCGTCAATTACGAGGCTTTGAGCGTTCGTTGTGATCTTCTATGAACAGTCCAGAGCCCAGGAATAGTAATCACACCAGCCATAAATGGGTGTGTTCATGAAAGACACAAGAAATTACAACTGTTTCTTTGACAGGCACTGTGGTCGTAACAGGAAATGTCCTTCATTTTACTAGAGGTGTAAAAACCTCTTTTCTTTCCGGGTTCTTCATTGCCGTCTCTGGAAAACATCCACTCTTGAAAGAGCTGTGCTACCCAGACATGGTTATTCCACAGTAATGTGTAATTCCTCCTGGGTTTGCAGGCTTTTAGCTCAGGGCTTTCTTTCCTTCCCGGGATTTTTCAGTGGGCCTTTGATAGAAAGGCACATAGTGGTAATAGAGAGGAAGCAAATGAGCATTTGTGCTTTAATTCCCTCTGAGTATTGTAATATTATCAAATACCGATGGGAGATCAATGTGTGTCTTTGTTCAGTAAAACATTTGTTCAAGCCGGACAAGCATTTTTTTCAGGTGTTGTTTGCCAAGCAATTACACTGGGAATAGAATAAATGCAACTTGACAACTGTTTCCAAAATAATATTGAAGCAAGGCACATTCTCTGGAAATGTCTTCACGTATCAAGAGAGTTAGACAGTAGCAGTGAAGGTAGAAACGGAAACCTAACACCATCAGTCAGAGTGGGAAACGCCTGGTGTGTCACCCCTGCAGCACTTCACTCCCACACTCAAGAGACGACAAGAGGAAACATGTCCCATCCGTCCTCTGAGGACAAGCAGGTCTGTCGCAGCTGAAGCAAATTTCCATGTGTGAACAGGAAGCAAACAACTCACGTCAAAGCAGACTAAATAGTGCTCTGAAGGTATAAACAGTACACAAACAGATCTTCTGCAAACCAAGGACACTCTCATCGACCAAAACACTATAACCACTGAGAGATAAGACAATTAAAACTAGTTATTGATAGATCTTGCAGCAAATGAACCGTATGTTGCTGAAACTGACATGTTAGAAGTAGGAGCAAACATCAGGATCTGAGCATCTTGGGAGTTCAATTGTGATGTTGATGCATATGGCATCAATATCTACATGCTTAAAGCCATTTTAGAAAAGACATAGTTGAACTGAAAACAAGTTTATGGCCTTCTGAGGATCATTCTTGCATTAGGAAAGAGAAGGCTGTTACTGTACATGTGGTCTGTACCTTAACACACAGAACAGCATAGGAATCTGAAAACTGTATAGTAGCATTGCTTACGATGGAATGGTGACAGAACATAGATTACACTGCTGGTTCCTGTTAATGGAGCTTAATGGTCAGAGTTTCCATACTCATCCAAGCAGTGGCCTCATTCACAAACTGTATGCAATTGCAGTCAAAGCTGACATGTGGCTTGCTTCCATTCATACTATGGTCTTTACAGTGGTATTCTACATACTAGCTGACTGGGTTACCAAAGTAGGCTCATATATACAGTATATTGCATAATGTATGTATGCAATACATATGTTCGCTGTATCATATGTGTGCTGCCTTGTTTACATCATGTGGAAAAGGTTAGGGGGATTCTTTTCAGTCAGAGCATCACATAGTAGGTAAATTTCATCGCACTTTTTCACGAAACAAAAGCAACAATTCTTAAATTGTACTGCCGTGGGGCCGCCAGTGAACAAACATTCACCAGCATAATGTTTTTCACTGAACAATATTTTGCCTCAGAGCTTTCTTGACATTGTAAATACAGTATATTCCTGCTTTAAGGTATTTAAGTCATTAACCCATTAAAAAAAAAGTCTAGACAGGTCAGTTATGAACAGCTATAGGCCCGTATCAATCCTCCCCTTTCATGGTAACATCATAAAAAAGCTGTTTTACAACAGCTGTATGACCTCCTGACATTAAATTACTGTTTTGATGTCTTCCAGTCAGGTTTCCAGCCATATTACGGCACTGAAACAGCTCTAGTAAAGATCCTTAATGTCATCTGCTCCAATACACAGTGGTAACATTTCAGTCTTGGTCTTATTGGATCGTAGTGCTGCATTCAACACAGTCAACCATAACATCTTGGTAGACTAGTTGAAGAAGTGGGTGGGGACTTTCTGACATAGCACTGGCCTGGTTGGAGTCCTATCTAAAAGACAGGGACTATTTTGTGTTTTTAGGAAACTACAAATAGGAGCTAAAAAAACAACATGTGGAGTTCCTCAAGGTTCAGTTCTGGGGCCTCTTTTGTTTAATATCTACATGCTCCCACTCCAACTCACCACCAGGCGGTAATCTGTGGACAGCTCAGCCCCTCTCTTCACCCGAGTGTCCAAGGTATACGGCCGGAGATCACATGAAACGACAAAGTTGATAATTGACCTTGAAGTCGATCATTGACCATTGAACTTGGGGTTCTTTATGGACAAACTGTGACTGGCACAGAAGTCTAATAACAGCACCACTCGGTTCAGATCGGGGAGGCCGTTCCTCCCAACCACGCCCCTCCAGGTATCACTGTCATTGCCCATGTGAGCGTTGAAGTCCCCACTAGAAGAATGGAGTCCGCAGTTGAAGCACTCCTCCCAGGGATTCCAAGGAAGGCCTGGTACTCCGTACTCTGTTTGGCCCGTAGGCACAAACAACTGTGAGATACCTTTTCCCGATCCAAAGGCACATCGGGCCCTGTTCCTGCTCTGGCGGTGGTCCCGGGTGCTTCAACCCCTGTTCCTGTTTCCGAGATGGTTCCGGACTCACCTCTGCATGTTTGCCTGCTGAGACCCGTGGGCTCAAGCGAGCTCAGCCCTCCGCCCGTCGCCCCACCTCCCACCCGACGCATACGCTGTTTCCCCGACAGGTCGGGTGGAACACCGAGTGGTTTTCATTGAGGGGGGGGGGTACTGGACGCACCTCAAACAGTGCCGAGGACACGGTGTCCCCCTCAACCGACGCCGAAGACCCTGTGTCCCACCGAGCCAGTGCCGAGGACCCGGTGTCCCCCTCAGCCGGAGCCTCGGGTTCTGAAGCCAAGTTCCACGCCACAGCCAAGTTCCACTGCCAAGTTCCACGCCATGGCCGCTGCCACAGCCCCTAGGTCCCAAGGTCGGCCTTCCAAACTGGCTCGCCGGTCAGCCCGGCCCCGAGTGCGGCCTCCCGAACTGTCTCGCCGGTCGGCCCGGTCGCAAGGACGGCCCCAGAACTTTGACTATGTGTTGGCCTTGGAAATCCTGCCTCCTGCTCTCCTGCATCTGGGTCCTCATAAAAACCTTCCTGACACATATAAACTGGCCTTGCAAATTAGTGTAATTTTCTTAAGATGAAGTCCCATGAGACTTTCTTTTCATGATTGTAACTCTCCTGCGATATTTAAGTTTTGTGCAATTCTAGTGATAATTGAATCTGACATAATGTGATGCTCAGGGAAACTGCTAGGTGCCTTGCATTTAGACAGATATTGTCAAGACATGTCACACACATAATCAATATTGCATAAAATACAAAACCCTTCAACAGGAGAGGGTCTTTTGTAGCAGCATAAAGCATGCTCCCACAGTTCAAAAATGCTCTTGTATGGTTCAAAGTAAATGAGGAAGATAACGTTTTAACTGGGGCTTGTAAATTTTCTGGTCTAAATTCAATCAAGATGAAAGATCTGTGAAATATGATGGAAAAATATGTATGGTCCATAAGGAGCGATTGGGTCATCGGGCAGCAGCCTGAACAATGAGGCGCAACCCTCCCTCTCTCCGGCCACCTCCATTATCTTCTTCAAGGGAAAACCAAGGCCAACCAAGAGGTATAATCCTCCGGTGTGTCCTGGGTCTTCCCCAGACCTCCTCCCACCGAAAACACCTCACCAGGGAGGTGTCCACTTTGCACCTTCACCAGATGCCCAAACCACACCAACTGGCTCTCGATGTGGAGCACCAGTGACCCTACTCCAATTCCCTCCCAAATTAATGAACTTCTCACCCTATCTCTAGTGGTTTTCTTTTGGTCACTACCCATAATTCAGGAACACAAGTCCCTACCTTGCAATTGAATGAATAGATGAGAATGATAGTGAGAAAAAATTGTGAGAAGCATGACAAGACTTCATGCACATTGGAGGGGTAATTATGGAACCAGGTGAGATAGTTACTGTACGTTTAGCTCATTGTTTCCTATTTGGTTTTACTCATGTTTACTCTGGTTTCATCTGTTGTTTTGGTGATGTGCAGGCACTGAAATTACTCATTGTTTCAGAACACAATGTCTCAGTTGGGACTTGACACTGAAAGTATTCAATTAGGACCACTTAGTAGTACTAGGATTTATTTTAAGGATAATAGTCTGATTTAAAATACAATGCTTCACAATGTTACTCTATTATGTTAATAGGAAGATAGAAATACATAGGTTCCACATATTTCCAGGTAGTTCTAGAGGTCAAGACAAAGTTGCACCATGTGACAACAGCTGAGTGTGTATGTATTGAGTTAACAGAATGTCTAGGATGTGCTGCTACAGTTGTGGTCCCTGATACCACAGTACACCTTCTAGCTTTAGTGAGAGGTTTTAATGTTGTAAAAGTAAAAGAGGTGGAACTCTGCTCCCCAAATCAGAACTGGTGAAGTTTCTGCCAAGACCTGATGAACATTGATGGCCAAGCCTTGCTCTATGAATAAATTGATCATTATTGTTAACGGCATGCAAGAAGAAAAACCCGTATTTCACTCTTAGGTTTCCTTTATTTATTCAGCAGTGGTAAAGCAGAATGTAGGAAATGTTTAACTCAAGTACACATATTAGGGATACAGCCTATCTCTATGGTCACATTGGGTAAGGAGTTTCAAATAGAGTTGCTATCCAGTAAGACATTGTGTGCATGTGTAATACGAGAGTATGCATATTCAGCTTCTGCAATCACTCCAGAGAGTGCATTGTGCTATATTTCATCCTTATTGAATGACCAGAAGCTCCATACTGAATGCTAAGGCCATCTATTGCTATAATCTATTCCTCGCACAGTCTCTTTCTTTCATACATGCACAAACAAGATGACACAATTCACAGCGTTCATACTCATAGCTATTTGGTGTGATGTAGAGCTCACCACAAAAATGGCATGAAAAATTACCATATTCCCTCTTATTTATTTGCACTGATTATCATCAGAAGTGAAAAGGGTGAATGGGAGCAGCTCTGTATTAAAGGTAATGCTTGAAACTCAGACCATCAAATGGAGTCAAAAGCTTCCCAATAACAATCACTATAGATCTCCTTTTTTCTCTCACTATACTGCTACTTAAAATATGATGGAACAAAGGGAAAGACAAGAAGCCAGCCTTTTTTGTTTTGCAGTCTGGGCATTGTCTGGAGTTCTTTGAAATGATGTTGTTGTAATAATAATGATAATGATTAGGATCAGAAAGGAGGAAATATCTTCCATTATTCACTAAAGCCTAAGAAAATTACTATAATTTTTCCTTTCAATTTTTATTTTGCAGCCATTACATTTCAACCTGCCTGAGATTCCGATGAGTGAATTACAAAAAGACTATATATAACCTACGAGGGAGCGTTAGGTGTCTTACCTGGATTGCAGATGTGGTGCGGCTTAGATCAGAATAAGTGATCTGGGGGAACCAACTATGACCGGCACTCAGCCTTGACCGAAACTCTTTCAGCACACCTGGTGCCTCATGTACGAAGAGTGCGTGGATTTCAACGTGAATCCCTGTGTGGAATTCTTGTGTACGCAAAAAAAATATCAGATGTTCAAAACTGTGCGTACGCCCAAATCCACACACGAATCAAGCGCACAACACTCCGCCTTGTCTTCTGCCTCAAGTAGATTCATTTGAATATGATAATGAGGATATATATCCATTAAAAATCGCTCATCCTAACAAGGAACTTGGAAAAACAAGTAAAACAAATAAAAACCAAACATCGGCCGTGAGCTGGAAACACTCCTATCAGAAGTTGAGGCTGGAAATATAATGTATTTGGGGGAATCTCTTCTGATTTAAACTGCATTGCATTATGGATATTGTTGTTCTTTGCTTTGTGTTGTGTTCCTTGAAGAGTTGTGGTCTTATTATGTTTCCCATGCAGAACTTGATGTAGCACAGTACAGCCTCTGTGTGTCCAGCCAGGTCCTGGTGTTCAAAAATATTCCAATTAGTGTCTGCAAAACAGTCCTGGAGCTGGAGAAGCGCCTCCTCTGGCCATGTGGTGATGGTTTTGGTCAGAGGAGTCGTCTTTCTTCTGAGCAGGGTGTATGCAGGGGTAAGGAGCAGAGAGAGGTGGTCTGACTGGCCTAAGTGTGGGAGTGGTATGGCTCTGTATGCATGTTTAACATTTGTGTAAACATGGTCTGGTGTGTTTTTCCCTCTGTTTGGACACTTGATGTTGGTAAAATTTAGGCAGGGCAGACTTCAGGTTTTCCTGATTAAAGTTGCCTGCAATTATATGAGCGACGTCGGGGTGGCCCTGCTGTAGTTTGTTGATGTGTAGTCTGTTAAGAGCAAGAGAGATATGCTAACGTTAGCATCTGGTGGTAAGTATACTGCTCTTACTCCCTCAGAGTACCTGATGGTCTCGATATTTCAGTTGGAATGTGGTGGGATGTGGTGTGACGATTCGCCATTTTTGTGGTTATTCATGTTGAACCCAATGTCCAGCAGATGTTGTCGATTGTAGATGTACTGTATGTAGCGGATGCAATAACAAACAAAAAACAAAGAAGGACCAGCGCGGCCGAGGACACGTAAGCCGCTGCGTCCGTGCGCGCTGCCATCTTGTCACCATCCAAAAAACCTTGAAAAACACTTTAAAAAGTAATGTATTTGCTTTTTGTTTGTTTGTTCTTCCCCCCAAGTTCTATGCTTACCTAATTTTTAAGTATTTAGTTGCCACAGTCTCAGAGGACCTTGTTGTTCGAGGTCTAGTGGTACAAGGACTGGTTGAATTCCAGAGGAAAAGGAGGTTTGCTGGATGAGGGAACCATGGTGGGCTAGCTCTTACTACCATACTAACTTAGTAAAAAAAAATCAACCAACATCGAGCAGGAGCCTCACTTTACTCAGCTAGTGCTCTTATGACTAGCAACCTATGGTCTAATTCGGTCATTGTTGGGATAATCAAGCATAATCAAGCATCTTTGGTTTTATCTATAATATTAAACTGCTGAATCAGGAAAATAACACCAGTAGAGCGCCAAGAGTGAAAATAAAAAACAAAGAAAGAAAAAAATATTTAACCAGCCAGAGGCAGGTCTCCAAGGTTACATGTTACACTTAATCCTCTGAACCCCCATAGGCCTGAAGCTGGATAATTTTGTTGATGTCTTTGGGTGTTTACAAGCTCTGTATGTGTGAGTGTGTGTGGATGTGGTTGTGGATGTGTGTGCGCAGGCTCCTCTCTCGAGTTCCATTTAAACCCCAGTGACATCAGCAGCCATGTCTTATTTCCCTGTTACAAAGGTCCCACTGTAACACAGTGTGTCAGAGCAGGGACTGCTGTCTGCTGCACAAGCACACACGCTCTCATTAGCACTCTCCAAATGCTGTCTTTCTTCCACGCACACACTCAACCACACACTCACACACAGTGAGCAGGAGAATAGGAAAAAGACACAAAAACAAATTAAACCAAGTGCAAGATAGGCCTTTCATTATAATTACCATATTCAATAAAACACCGATTAGATAAAGGAAGAAAAGCTCTGGGAAAAAGGAGAGGTTTGTGAGTTTGTGTGTGTGTGTGTGTGTGTGTGTGTGTGTGTGTGTGTGTGTGTGTGTGTGTGTGTGTGTGTGTGTGTGTGTGTGTGTGTGTAGGTGTGTTTCCACATATTTCTTTGCAGACTTTGAAAGATGAGTACAAGATGGTGCATAATTTACACTGCAGTTTTCAAAGCAGCTTCTACTCCACAGATGGTACAAATTACGATGGACGTGCTCCTCCACTCAGTTTTACTCAAGTCTCTCTAAAGTGCTCAACCTGAAGTAATTACAGCATCCAATCTATTCAAACTAATTCTAAGGTTTGGCAGTTGGCTGTTTGGTTGATATCAGTAACTTGTTTGTGGGTTAGTTAACTTTTGAAGCAAGTTTGCTCACACAAACCCACACAGGAGAAGTTGGCTTTGGCTTGGATGGTGTTTTTAAAGCTGAAAGATGTTCTTTTATATCATAATAAAATAACTTAAATTGGAAACAATGGCATAATTAGTTTCAAATGACTTTAACATCATCCCGTGCAGCAGTTGATCTAAATTCTCAGAAGCAGTTACTAACACCTGGTCATATGATATATTGCTAAATGAGTGAGAAATCAGTGTTAATGTTATAAAACCCTATGCATCACTCTGGGTCTCTGATGTTCTCCTACCGGTTGAAAAGCAAACCAGTTCTTTCTAGAACCTGTTTGGAAGTGGCTCTAGCATCGGCCTAGCACCAGCACTGATTTTGAGTTGATGGAAAAGCCCTATTAGAGACCTACAAATACAGAGTCAGAAGCTGCTGTGCATGAAAAGGAACACGCTACTGAATGTGTGCTTATATTGTGGAACCAGCTGAGGCCTTCAATGCAGAAATTCTAGAGATTTTCAGGGCTGAGATATGGAAAGATGAAATAGCAAGAGATTATTGTTCCGAGTACAAATCTGATCTAATATGCTGCAAAAACCATGCAGCAGGCAAAAGAGCTAGCCAAGAATTAGTGCTACTGGTCAGGGATTACAAGGGACATTGGAAAAATGGTCACTAAACGTCTCACACAGTCACCAACAAACTCAAAGTAGTGTTCTCCAGAATTTAAGTTGGTTAAAAAGAGTTATTTTGCGATCATGTTCAATTCACTATCCAATAAATTTAACGCAAGCCACGTTGTTAAACTTTAACTCAACCGAGTAAAAGTAAAAAGACATCAATGTTCCTGTCTGTATTACACATGGGGTGACCTGTTAGAAAACAGGAGATTTTCACACATTGTTCAATATCTTTGTGTAAGAACATATCCATCACATCATATAACACCATCTACTTTATGTATAAGGTACAAATTAATCTTCTTCTGCCAACAAATCGGTACTTGCAGATAAAGATTATCTGTACTGATAAGAGATGTTTGTCCAGTATCTTTTATATGGAGACAAAAGCAGGAAATAATGAGTAAAAGTCCTGAGACACATTTTAGTTTGAAAGTTCATTATGACAGCTGGAATGAGGATGTATCGTTGCTGCACAGTCGAGCATAGGCAGAGAAAGACGTCTTGCTGTAATATTTGCCTGGGGAGGAGGTGAATGTAACGTGGAGGTTCACGCTGGATTCACAGCGCAGAGTTGTGTCCGTCTTCTGCGTCTGTATTCTGCGTCAGTTCTCCATAGCCTTTGAAAGGAGTGATGTCATCCATTGTAATTGTGTGTTGTGTATTTGCGTTGCCTCAGTCAAAAGTTGGGGGATTTTCAACTTTTCCCCTCAATAAAAGTTCCGGAAACACAGCTAAAGCCGAGCCAATAAATACATACACGTGATCCAGTCAAAAGTGAAAGCAGTCTGCTTTGTACACATGCAGGACAACGAAGTAAAAACTAATCATCGTTGTCTTTAGTTGTGAATCTGAGCCCTCTGCCTGTGCTTTTGATGGACAGAATGCACCCAAAAATCGATCTTGGCAGGTCGCCTATGGAAACCGCAGCTAATCCCGCAGCTAATGTTTTGAATACAGCATAAGGAATAAGCTTATGCTGTGACATGCGTTTAATGTCTCTGTATAGCAATTTGTATCATTGTTGTCGTGCTATATTAATAAACTTGCCTTGCCATGCAGTTGAGTTAAAGGAGCATGAGGCAGGATTGAGGCAGGATTTATGAAAACAAATTGTATAAGTTTTCTAGTAATAATGTCAAACCAAAAAGAATGATTCCTCTAGTGTATCTCTCCTTTGCCTTGAACAGACTGTGTGCTGCAAAATGTGCTGCAATTCGGTCCCGAATTTCCCGCGCTGGGCTGCGGATGTGACGTCACATGACGCTGCATGATGTGCGTTCTCCCCGTTCTCCCGTGCCGGCTTCGCTGTTGGCTGCAGTACCCCCGACGGCCGTCGTGGTGAAGGGTGGCGCTAATGAGTCTCATTTCTTAAAAGGAGCCTCATGCTACTTTAAGTCCCCTGCTTTTGTGTTCAATAAAGAGCCCATCAAACAATAAAATGTCCCAGTCTGTGTAAAACTCAGGTCATCGTGGTATCATATGCATACTCTTAGACCTTATTTCCACTGCTTCAACCCCAAATCAGAAAAATGTTGGGATGGTAATAAAAAAAAGAATTCAGTGATTCTTACATTTACTTTGACTTTTGTTTAGTTTTTTGTTTTTTTTATTTGTTTACTCTGCAGACTGTATGACTGTATGTTGCAGGCTTTCTGAACTTCAGGCCTGCAACATTCCTCAAAATAGATAACCTGAAATTTGGGGCTAATATGAAGGTTAAAGTAAATAATAGTAATGATAATGATGCTATCTCCATCTGCTGATAACAACAGGTCACTAATAATGATTTGGCAAAAAAAATCAGTATCCATGACATTCCAAGTCTTTGATGAGCAAAGAATGGCTGATGATATGCACTGTATCAACAAATGCATAAGAAAATAAGGAAAAAACATAATAAAAGAATGTTCCTCATGAAAGATTGGAATGGATATGCAAATGTTTTTCCAACTACACTGCACACTACCAGTAAAATATTGAAGTAATTTAGAGGAGCCTAACTGTAGAAAAAAACAAACTAAAATTGTGGATATAACAGTTGACAAGTGACTGTGGACAAGAGACAACTGCGGGAAACCTTTGTCAAGCACGTCAATATGGGGCTACATTCACAAACATCTTGACAAACATTGCTGTGAAGGAAAGAAGCCTTGTATTGTGGTCAAATGAATCAGTATTGATGGCAACTGTGTGTTCTGGACAAAAAAGAAAGAACCATCCAATATGTTATGAGCAACAAGACTGTAATGGTATGATGTTGTATCAGTGTCTTCTACAAAGCTCATTCACACTTCTGTGATGGCAGCGGGGGATTGCAACATATGCTGCCCTCGTCACCACCTGTTTTCCATGAATGTCCATCCACCTTTCGAGAAGACAATGCAAAACAACACTCTACACACATTACAAAAGCCTGACCAAAGGCTTTTGCAGACGTCACAATTTCTGCAGTTATTAGATCATTACATCTCACACTATAGGACTTAGATTTGCTAAATTTTGAGTGAGACATCAAGAACGGTGTGCACAGACTGTCGCTATATGTCGCAGGCTGCGTCATGATGTGGTAATGTAGCACGAGGAACTGTAAACAAACTAAAAAATGGAAATAAACCGCTCTTTCATAGCTTTGACACATGCTTTGCAAGGTGTTCTGTCAAGAGAGTGCATGGTGAACCATGATGTGACCCAAACTTATGATACAAATGCTATGTGCCATAATTTGCAATGTTCTGTTGACTTCTGTTACCACAACTGCAAAAATTCTGAGTCTCTTAAAGTCTTGTTTATTTTATATGTTGCTTTCTTTGAAGGTACCTACCTGCCCACCTACCCATCCATCCATCCATCCATCCATCCATCCATCCATCCATCCATCCATCCATCCATCCATCCATCCATCCATCCATCCATCCATCCATTAAAAAAACAAATGAACAAAAACAAATGAATGTATAAAAAGCTTATGAAAGAAATCCTGAATTAACTTACTAACTAAACTACCTAGACTAACTAACTAAAAAGAAAAATTAAGGCAAGACTCACTTTGATTTCTTTCTTCAATTTGAGGCTGCATTTTCTACCAACAATTTACACCCAACATTAACTTACAAACTAATTAAAACAATTTTTTGTAGAAACATGTTCATCATCAGTATTTCTTCTTTGTTTTTCATGATAAAAGTTGTGCTTCTTATTATAAAAAAATATTTTAAAAAGTCACTCGTCATAGAGGAATCATTTCAGTTAATTTAATTTGAAATTATGTAAAATAAAATATTACATCCCATGCTGTCTTAGTAAAAACTGTCCTCTCTGGTCACTATAATTAAGCTAAAATCATAAATAAAGTAATAAAAGACAGTGTTACCATCTGTTGTATTTGAGTGCTTCATTTGACAAGTCACAGTTCTGAAATAAGTATTTAAAACCAACAAAACGGGGAATTAACCTTTTAATGGGCGAGGTGGTCAGATACCTTACTGACACATACACTTTATATTTGATACTTTGTCCCTCAGATGAGACATGAGAGAAAAACCCTGCCCATCCTGACTTCAGTCAGTCTATCCACCTACGTTATATTCCAGTGTAGACTATTTTTGGTCATGTAAACGCCAAACGGAATATCCCGATCAAACAGAACTTTGTTTTCTGCGCATGCTCTGTTCACAAGGAATCTTGGTCTTTTGAGTCCAGGAAGTTCTTCTAAACACGGAGAAACGCAAGACCAGGCCATACTTTTGGAGTGAGGAGGAGACTAATCACTTCATAAATGTAATGAAGGATATGAACATTTCTGCATTTGTAGACGGTAGAAAGTACCGGGATAGCCAGATTTACAAGAAGGTGAGCGAAAAGTTGCGCGAAGCAGCATTTGTTTTGAATTTGGATACAGGAAGAAGAAGCGGAAATGACGGGAATTGCGTCATCACGTTCTCCGCGCGTCGCTGGTTTGATCCAGATATCCCAAATGATTAATTACCATGTAAACGGAATATTCAGAATGTTTCAGTAACCGGAATATTAGCAATAACCCGAATTTTGACTGCATGTAAACGTAGTCATTTTCATTTGAAAAAATACAGGATTGCTTTTAGGAAATAAACACAAAACAACAGCAACAGGAATAAGAAAACCATAGTGTTTTCTGCAATAAAGCTCTGCTTTAGAGGACTTGACAGAGAATTGTGCATTTGATCATGAAAACGATCTTCCATTATCGAGCTACTGTTCTCAGTCAAATAGTTTGTGCACAAGCCTGGTGCCTTCTTTTTTAGTAAGCTAAATATCTCAATCCTCCAAGAAAGAGAAAAAAACCTTGTTCTTTAGCCACAGCTTGATGGGAAAGCACAACAACTCCTCATCTCATTTTCTCTGTTCGGTCTCATCTGCAGCTGCTCTGATTTAGTGTCCAGTGAACGAAATTGACAGAGTGAAGGAGTATCTGACCCGTTCACTTTAACTTCTGGTGAAGTGAGCAGCGTGGTCTGCCTGTGCTCGTTCTTTCTCTCGGTGTGCAGCCAAAGCTTGTCCTGGCATTCCCATGCTGCAGGGCTTCGAGTCCTCGGCAGCCATAATCTGCTGAACTCCTCTCAGATCGTCCTTGCCAACCTGTCCTTGGCAATTCAGTTCTCCAGGGACAATGTGTCTTCCAAGCTACAAACTCCTAAGAGCAGGCCCTGGAGGGGCACTGAAAGACAAACTAGTATGCCATCAACTTCTCTTTGATGCTGAAACTTGAAGATTTAGATGAATTATTAGATATGATAGTTTTTAGTTTTGTCTGTTCTGTCATTTCTTATAATTCTACAAATGTTAAAAAAACAAACCAAAATCTACGTCAGTAAACTGTGTAATTATATTTGATAAAAACAAACCGTTAACGCATGTTGTTTCAGTTTTCATGACTTTCAGTTCTTTCCTGACACCACGATCCCAACTTTAAGTTTATTTGTTCTCACTACAGAGTTGTTATCACATTTTTGGATTTAAAGGCGTTGACGTGTTTTCTACTGGGGACAGGTCCGGACTGCAGGCAGGCCGCTCCAGTATCCGTATCCTCCTCTTCCTCAGTCATTTCTTCATACTGGCTGAAGAGTCTGCTGGTTGGGAGATGAGAGTACAAAAATACAAAATGAAACTCACCTTGGTCTCTTTGTCCATAGGACATTGTTCAAGATGTCTTGTGGTTTGTTTAGATGCAGATTTGAGAAACTTCCATTTTCTTTCTTTAGGGTCTGAGATGCAGCTTTTGTGGGGTTTTGTTTTGTTTAGTTTTCATGCAGGGTCTGACTTTGGGGTAAAGTTTCTGGGTCATTCACTCCTGGGGATATTGTCAGCTGTACTGAATGTTTTCCTTTCATAAGTAATCTTTCTCTCTAGAACATCGAACTCCAAACTGTTTCTAAGTTGTTAAATAACCCTTTCAGAACTGATGTACAGCAAGAATTGCATCTCATTGCTTATGTCTTTGCCTTATGGCGCTGGAATGGTCCAGACATGAAAACTATCAAAATGTCCATGTTTTTTTCTTCTTTTTAGTAGGATTTTTGTAAAAAAAACTAGGTCATACTGTTTGTCTGAGATGGGATTTTCTTTATACGAACACTTCCTTTGATCATATGGTTTTTATAATGTGTTTAATGACACAAATGATTGACTTTTGCACATGACTCTAAGGGCCTGATTTACTAAAGGTTTGCGTGTGTAAAAACGTGTGCAAACTTGACAGCACCCGCAAACCAAAGTGCCAGCTGATCTACTAACAGCGTGCAAAGACGACTGCGTCTCTCAAATGAGCAAAATAGCACACGCTATTCATTTAGTACTTTTGCCCTGATGAATAATCAATATGGGGCGTACCTGCCAGAAATCGCTAAATACTGGGAGGGGAAAATGCAAATTGGTCCATTTACCACGCGCAATGAGATTTACCAAGCCTGAAAGTTTTTGCGGGGATTGTGATCTGTATTTAATACGTTCGAAAGGAAGGTGCTAATCTCCACATGCAAAAGGAGAAATATTTTATTTGAATGTTAAATCGAGTATTATTCAGCAAAAGGTTGCCACAGGAGGCACATTCATTTTTTTATTTGTGATAATAAATAAATCACGTGTTTTCATGGAGAAAAAAGTGTTTCTTATTGTGCGCCTATACTTGTTCTGCAGTTGTCATACCCCGGTGTTGTGCCGTATTCAGCACCCCTGCCGTGAAAAGCACCCCCTCGTCTGACAAAAATGATATTCTCATTCTGTGTCACGTTCTCTTTAGCGTCCAGTTTTGTGTTAATGATTCATGTTTAAATGCGCTCATTGATTCCACAATAGTCATACTTTCCCACAATCACAGTCACAGATAACAAAAATCGGGTAAATGGTTATTGATGTCATTAATTAATAGCCTGCTTACTGTGTTGTCTTCCATAATATTTGTCAATATATATAATATAAACTCCTAAGTATGTGTTTGTGTGAGTGTGTATATATAAATATATTGAAGTGTCAGTGTGTTGTTTTTTTTCTTGGTCTACTTATCATTGAATATACGAGGGGGTGCTTTTCACGGCAGGGGTGCTGAATACGGCACAACAATTTGCCTCTTCCACTAATATCTCTAACTCCAACTCGTCAAATTTCATTTTGCGCTTGCGACTATATCCTGCTTTCCATCCACTCTCCATGGCGCAAAGTTTGCGCCGCAAACCGTAAGACGCGCAACACCTCATTTAAATACTGAGGTTTGCACCTGTTATCAATTGCGCACGCAATCTTAGTTGATCACCCGCAAAACACACAACAACAGCACGTGCAAACTTTTTCAGTGCACACGCAATTTAGTACTCTTTATTTAGGATCTTAGTAAATCAGGCCCTAAGTGCTCTGACTGTGTGGAGGATTTTAGAGGGTACTGCAGAAATATGGCTGAGGACATACTGAGGGGAAACAGGCTGAGGATTATCTCCTCCTGTGCAGATATGGTATCAAGCTTGTGTGTGCTCTTATGCATCGCTCCCCTGCGGTGAAGAAGTCCAAGCTGATTTATTTATTTGCTTCTTAATTTGTCAAACAAGGTCAAACACCTTGGTGACATCTTTTGGAGGCTTCTTTAGCCAGTGTTTACACCCTGGCCAGACTGAGATTTCTTTACAAAGCTGTCGGTGGCCCCCTGCCCGTCAAAACCAGCATGTCCTCCTTATAAAGTCAATGAGTTTTATGCAACAGCTGCTGCAACA
The DNA here is from genome assembly GCF_033807715.1 of Cololabis saira. Taxonomy (NCBI): domain Eukaryota; kingdom Metazoa; phylum Chordata; class Actinopteri; order Beloniformes; family Belonidae; genus Cololabis; species Cololabis saira. The sequence continues at coordinate 44,453,142 of NC_084587.1, forward strand.
TTGGACAGTCGGGAAGAAGGGCCATACAGTCACATGCTAACAGACCTTCATCATTCTCCTAGAAAACATTCACAGCTAGAGTCTAAAATCAGCATGATGCCGGAGCATTTCCACATTTTCATTCCAGATATAGTCGTATCCCTGTATCTCTGCCTCCAGAGGCTACACCAGCATCAGCATACAGACAGTTGGGATGGCAAACACATGTCTAGACACAGATAAAAGACACATGTATGTGAGCAGTGTTGGATTCTTCCCAGAAGGAAACACCGCTGATGGATGTCATTCTCCTGGGTGGCTCAGGGAGGCCCATTCACTTCCTCTGTGGACTCTCCAACTGTGACTGAAGCAGAACTAATGCAGTTATCCACGGAAGTCTGGCAGATGGATTCCTGAATGCCGTGCTGTACCTGTGTGTGCCCGCCCACACACACACACACACACACACACACACACACACACACACACACACACACACACGTATTCTGTGCGTGCATCCCATCAATTTCCCTGTCGCTAATGAATAAGCATGCGTGCAAATAGCAACAGGACCCTTCATTGAAGATGACATGATGAGAGATTTTTCCAGCTATATTTGTGGTGAAACTTACATCGTCACGACTGCAGGAATTCAGTGAGCCTTTTTAAAGGATTCCAACTAGCATGGACATGCACAAATACAGCTCATAGACTGGAGGGCAATGGAGTTAACACACCCTGGAGGGACAGAACTTAAATGAACAAAGGTCCTCACGCATGTGCAAAATTAGAGGAAGGTTATGTTTTGTGCCCAAAGCAACAGTCACAGCACTTTAAGTAATAACGGATGTATTTAAAGAGCCCTTAAGGACCATGCTCCATCTTATCTGGAAGAAAGCATAGTTCGACATTATTCCAACAGAGCACTTTGGTATCAAACTGCTGGCTTAATAGTGGTTCCTGGAGCTTCCAAAAGCAAAATGGGAGGCAGATTCCTCAGTTATCAGGCTCCTCTCTGGTGTAACTAGCTCCCATTTGCGGTAAGGAGGTATTTACCCCATCAACCATTAAGATTAAACTAAAACATTTCCTTTGTAACAAAGCTCATAGCATGGGCTGGCTCGGGTGGTCCTGAGCCATACCTTGAGTCTGTTGAAATTGCTCTGTTACCCTGCATTCACACTGAAAGCGTCACGGGCGTCATAGGCGTCTGGCTGCCATTCATTGTCTATGAAAAACGGGCGTCGAGAGGCGGCAGGAGCGGCGGGGGCGGCAGGAGCGTCGGGCGGCGGGCGCGGCACGTCAATTTGAAAGTTGAAAAATCTGAACTTTATGCAAATGAGCAGCAGTGACGCCGAGGTGTCGTCCAATCACAGACCGGGATTCCCGAAGCGAGAACTCTCAATGCAGATTGTACTTTCATGTAGACACAAACGTACACTCATTCACATGCGTACAGGAGCAGAGCTGTGCACTAACAAACTTATTTTATCAGGAATTAATATATTTCATCCAGCAAACTGACATTTTTGCTGATTTGACTGGCGTTTTTACCTGAACTGCTTATGAGAAACACGTCCCAGCCATGAAAAGTCATCCAGAACCTCCAATTCAGGACAACAATGCACGATCTGTCTACATCCTGGCTATGGTTCTGGATGGAGCGCAGGAGTTAAAGCTGACTTATGGTTCTGCGTCAAAACGACGCCGTGCCTACGGCCACCCCCGCCCCGCTGCAGGCACTGACGCTTTCAGTGTGAACGAGGGGTTATGCTTTCTGTTGGGGACATCAAGTTTGTTCAAGTGAAAAAGATGTTTCAACTGTTTTCACAAATATCAAATACGGTAATTTGCATTTAAGTCACTAAAAAAAATAAAAAAAATAACAAAGAATAAAACAGGAAGACCATTTCGACCTGTTGCCAAAATGTAAAACCTTCCTTTTTGGAGACTTTTCCCGCAGATATTTCAATGCCAACGAGAATATGAAACCAATAATAGAAGTGTAAATTGGGGGAAAGTGTTAGAACAACCCAAGAGGAAACCTGGATGATAAAAGTGCAGCTCAGCAATAAGAGGATGGGTTTCAGCAGAGGAAACAAAAGCACAATGCCTCGTTTATCTTCTGCTTATTGCTATCATCTTTATTTGCTGTTTTAGACTTTTGCTCGGTAATGTGCTGTCTTCTTTATAAGTGACATTTTTTAGAGTATGTCATTGAAACAATAATGGTTCATGTCCTCAATGTGAAAAGCACTCAGTGTAATGATTCATGTGATTAAACTGCTGAAAACCTCTGAAAATGAGAAAACAGCTTCCACTTCATAATGATCTTCTGTTGTACTCAAAGACCAGATAACAAACTAACAAGACTACTTTTTTTCCTGTCAAGCGTGACCGGTTCCAAACCACAGAGCTCTTCCTGTACAAGGGTACCATCTCTAAACCTCACCCTGGATTTTGAGTGGGGCTGTCTAACGTCTAGGCTGGATACTAATGGAGAATGTAAAACCTCTGGTGTGTACCAGGTGTGAATGTGTTAAATACACAAGGACCCAAAATGCAGAAGACAAGAAATGCCGTGCATTTGGCAAAAACAATGCAGTATATCCAGTGAAACAAACATATGACAGGTGTAATGTGAACAGGTAAACAATACAGGAAGGAAACAGGAAGGATTCCCGCCGGGGGACGCTGTGGGCGCTGAAGTGCGTGTTAGTTCTCCCATGACTTCAGCGCCACACCCTGGGTGGGGTTGGTAAAAGGATCTTTCTGTGTGGAGTTTGCATGTTCTCCCCGTGTTCCCCATGGTAGCTAATGTGAGCTACCCTCACAAAAACATGCACACAGTCCTGGGCTACACATGCCCCCTCTGGCCAACCGGGGCGCCAGATGGGGTGGGGAGGATCCAGCCGGAATAATGTGATCCTTCCACGCGCTACGTCCGGCCGGAGAAGCCCCACCCTGTCTGGTGAAAAGAAGCTGCCTGCTCACTCCTCAGGTTAAGGAGGAGACCTGAGCTCAGTGTAGGGCCTCCCTGGGCTGGTAGAGGATGGCAATGCCCAGGACTGTCACTTAGGTAGGAGCACGGGGTGGTAAAAATGGGAAAAAAAACGGGATAAAAATATTAAAAAAAAAAAAAAAAAAAAAAAAAAGTAACTCAGTTACTTAGACCAAAAAGTAATGCGTTACTATGAAAAGTAACTATTGAGTTACTTTAAATAAACATTTTTTTTTAAATGCTCCCATTAATGCCGCTCTAGCCTTCATTTCAGCAGGTACTGAATGGATTTGCATTGTGCCTTGTGTTCTGCATTGTGATTGGCTAAAGACAGTCTCCCCGCTTCTTCACTTCCTGTATCAATAACGTTGGTTGCTTAGCAACAAGCTGAGAACGGCCAATGAGCTTCAGCAGCAGCTCAAGAACGGGACTTTTCGATAAATCAGTCATTACAGTCTCAAATATAACCAATGGTGGCATGTCAGTTTATAAGAATCTTTTTGCCCAGAAGAAAAAAAAGCGACAAAACGACCTATAACTATTTTCTTCTCTCGAAAAAACACACCTGCACCGCAGGCTTTAGGAGAAAAAGACGCTACAGGGTCGGGATGCAGCGGCGCAGTCAGTAGAGCAGTGGAATACGTGCGAGGTGGTGCTGATCTCGGCAATTTGAAGCCTTTTTAATTGTAAAAAGAATTTCACTTACCACAGGTTCTTTTTGGAACGTAACCGCTGCGAAAAACGAGGGATTACTGTAATGACAATATCTCCATGTTGCGAAACTCGCCGTCTCTCGGCTCTCCATGACGCGGTGAAGTTAGTTTTATGTTGGATATTCGACAGATATTCGCTCTGGGGGCGGCATTTCTGTCGAATATCCAACGAATATCCAACGTAAAACTAACTTCACCGCGGTCTCGCCATGACCGTCATGTTTTTGAAAGCACACACACATCCACACTACGTTTCCTCCCGTCTCCGCGTGTGGGGAAAAAAGGCTTCACTGTAGCCAGAAATAACGGAGTAACGCACCGTTTGGTAACGGTAACTGCGTTACTGAATTTAAAAAGTAATGCGTTAGAGTATTAGTTACCGCAAAACTAACGGCATTACTGTAACGCGTTACTAAATAACGCGTTAGTCCCAACACTGGTTATTTGGGATACATCTACCTTACATCCGTTCCCACGAGCTAGCCTTTTTAACCAAGCTTTGACCGTGCCAGCCACACTGCAAAACCTAATTCCTAAGAAAGTAAAAACACCTTGTTTCAAGAAAATTATGGTACTATTTTATGCTAGTTTTAAGAATTTTTGGGAATAATATTTTTCTTACCCCACTGGCAAATATATTTTTGCTTAAAGGAGCATGAGGCAGGATTGAGGCAGGATTTATGAGAAAAATGTGTATACGTTTTAAGTTTTCTAGTAATAATGTCAGATGAAGCGTTCCAAATCAAAAAAGAATGAGCCCTCTAGCGTATCTCTCCGTTGCCTTGAACAGGCTGTGTGCTGCAAAATGTGCTGCAATTGTGGGGCCGAATTTCCCGCGCTGTCCTGCGGATGTGACGTCAAATGACGCTGCATGCACGTTCTCCCCGTTCTCCAGTGCCGGCTTCGCTGTTGGCTGCAGTACCCCCGACGGCCGTCATGGTGAAGGGTGGCGCTAGAGAGTCTCATTTCTTAAAAGGAGCTTCATGCTCCTTTAAATAAGACAATTTTGACTAGATTTCTAGGGTGGCTGTTTTTGCAGTGCAATGCTGCCAATCAACGTTATCTTACAGTCATTCTTATTGTATTCAGAGGTAAAAAGAGGACTCCCAAGCTCCATTTGAGGACTGCTGGAGCCAGCATGCGTACGAGAGCTAGCCAGGTGAGCCACATATCATCCCTGGACCCTTCAGACCAACACAGAGCTGGTCCATTGGTACACTTAACATACAACAAACCATGTGATTGTTAGACTAAAGCCTGAGTTATGGTTCTGCATCAAAACGAAGCCGTGCCTACGCCGTCACCGTGACGCCGTCGTGAATCCTTCGGACTTCTCCGTCACTCCATTTCGCCGTGGTGCAGTACCCCCCGCGACCGCTAGGTCACGATCTTTTCCTGAATGGTTTATCTAACTTTTCCGGTCACAGTGAATCAAAGAGATAAGGACAACTATTGTTCAAAAAACCAAAACAAAAAAAAAATCACACATACACATAGAAAAGAGTGCTGACAGTTCACGACTGCTTCAAACCGGAAATGCGTTGCTACCAAGCGAACCAATCACAGCCCTCTCCATCTGCGTTTGGTCTGCGTCACCTCGACACATAGTTACAATTTTTGGGTGGTACGCGTCAGCAACGGCATGGGCTACGCCGTAGGGTACTCGTCGATGCGTACCCTACGGCGTAGGCACGGCGTCGTTTTGACGCAGAACCATAACTCAGCCTTAACTCCTGCGCTCCATCCAGAACCATAGCCAGGATGTAGACAGATCTTGCATTGTTCTCCTGAATTGGAGGTTCTGGATGACTTTTCATGGCTGTTGTGCCTCTATATTTGGCTGACTGCAACTGCATATTTGGGAAACTGCCTTTGCCTTTTTATAGTCAATTTATGGTCTTTCGCATTTTTAATGTCATGGGATGATCTCTGTTGTGAATGTTTTTTTATCAGATCACTAATTCTCCTCTCATTTCAGTTCCTGCACCCTCATCAGCAAGCCAATTATCTCATTCCACTTACCTGTGCTTCCCCACCCATTTCCACACCTGGTATTCATTCGTCATTAGTCCTCCTTCATATACCAGCCCAGTTCCACATGTCCTATGCCAGATTGTCTAGCGTGTTTCCCTAGCTCTCCAGCATTTCCCAGCCCACTGATATTGCCTGCCTGATATCGAGCCCGTTTCCCCGTTTTTGGATCTAGCCTGCCCCCTTCGTTTTGTCTGCCTATACTGCCTGCCTGCCCGGTTTTGACCTCTGCCTGTTTTTTTGACCGGATTAAAACCTTCTTGGACTCTGCTAATGTGTTTGTGGTTGTGCTTTTGGGTTCCCTGCGTTTTCAGCTGTTACAGTTTAACAGCCAAAGTGAAGCATTACTGTGATGCTCAGGGAAAACAGTGAGAGTCCTGTCTTCCTGCAGCCTGGCAAAGACGGTGTAATGTTATGATTTCTTTTATATGTTAATACTACTTCTAATATTTCATTCTCAAAGGGGGTAATACGTATTATAACATGCTCATAAAAGTATTTTGCAGTTTGGCTGTTCACTAAAGTAAAGAAAAAACAATATCTGAATACCAACATTGAAAACTAGAATGACCAGCCAACAAATATCCGGATAGACCAGATCCAGCCCATGTGTTTGTTTTACAAAGTGTTTTGCAGAAGATCTGTGAAAGACTGGTCTGAAGTCTGTCCAAAAGAGAGGAGGATCACAAAAATCATGAGAAACTATCATGAGGAGAACAACTCAGTTTGTTCATACTCTCTGAAAAATAATCCATTTGGGACTGCTGTGAAAAAAAAAGTAATGAAAGAGCTGTAAAAGGGTTTTAGGGTACATCTGGGTCCATGAGTGCTTACTCAAAATGTCACCATCAGCCTGAAATGTGAAGATCCTTCAGACTACAGTGCATGTGAAAAGCTGCTGGAGGCATTACATGACAAACAATCAGAACATTTACATAAGATCCCAGATAAATATCTGCTTGTTACTTAAATAATTAAGTTTGCAAATAGGCTTTTTCATGAAAGAAAATCCTAAATCAGCTGCCTGACTGACACTAAACTCCACAGATCTACTCTGAACATGATGATAAAAATCCTGCTTTTTTTCTGTTAGTGGAACCTCAAAAACAAAATGTTTATGCTTGTCTGATGTGACAAAACCTTTGCTGAGCGCTCACTCTCATCCACCTGTAATACGGATTTATATTTCCGGCGTGACTATCTCTTCTGCTCGGGACATAAGTATTTGTCAGTGGCATGCTTCTGTGGAGCACACTAGCAAATCATGTAGTGGATGTCTTCAGGTACGTGTGATAAAAGGAGCTTTTCTGCTTTCTATTAGTATATATGGACAATGTACCTTCCTGGGCTGTTTAAGGCATTTAACACCAAATGCAAACTAATAGTGTCACAGTGCGGGAAGGTTGCACAGTGTTACCAGACTTTAGTAATCCTAGCACACTGGTAAAATCTGGCTTTATCATAGTATTTTACGTAAACACAGCAGAGGAGTTTGTTTGAGTTTGTTTCAGTGCCAATGTAAAGAAATAACATGTCACAATAACTATTTTCCTAGCCACGAGGGTTAAGAATAATCAATACATGTATTCAGAATGCTGTCCTGCAGGAGTCATCCTTATTAAATAGAAAACAATGTGCCAGTAACAATATCTGTCCATTCTTCTTGGTGACCCCCCCTGAACTTTGAACAAAAATCACTTTTGCTGAAACGCAGCAACAAAGACACAGATTAGAGTATGTCTCTGTGCTGCCTGGAAAGATCCATAACACAAGATGAATAACTAGAAAATCAATAGCTTCATTCAGGAAAAACCAGACTACATAAAATTTTAGTCGATAATTTGGAGTCCTGAAAATTTGAGAATACAGCTTCTCTGAACTGTCAATCCTTAGTTTAAGATGGCAAACAGAAGATTCAGGGACTGACAGCCTCAATGGTCTCCATGCTCCCATTTCCCTCCCAAGAAGATGTGTAATGCTTAGTCTGAGCAAAATACTTGTTCCACTGTGTGATTGTCCATTCCACATGCATCCGGGCCGAGAGATGTTGATGCCACCTTTGTATGGAGCCAAATCAAGGCCAAAAGTTTTGCTAATTTGAAAATAAAATTTGAACCTGAACATTTTTTTTTACAGTTTCAATTTTATTTTTTTCAGTATCAGATCTTTTTTTCAGTTTCAAATATTTTTATTTCAGTTTCAAATCTTTTTTTCAGTTTCAAATATTTTTTTTTCAGTTTCACATCTTTTTTTTCAGTTTCAAATTTTTTTTTCAGGTTCAGACTTTTGTCTAAAACAGCTTTTTAAACAGAAATGTGTCACTAATATCAGTTTTTCCACTGCCAATCACGAGAATATGGTGTATATACAGTGTTGAATCATATTTCTACTGATAACTTCTGCAACCTACGTTTCCTGATTTTATTACATGGTGCAAAGACTCATATTTCCAACTCAATGTCTCTAAAACCAAAGAAATGCTTGTTTATTTCCACTGTAGCCCCTCTTCCACTCCACCAGCCATCATAAATAGCTCAGCTGTAGAAATAGTGCGTATAAATACTTAGAGACCATTTTAGATGAAAAACTGACCTCTGAGGCGAACACTGATTCCATCTGCAAAAAGGCTCATCAAAGACTGTTTTTCCTGTGGAGGTTCAAAGGTATTAAGTGTTGACCGTTCATTTCTTAGGATGTTTTATTAATCTTTTATTGAGTCACTTTTTACTTTCGCTATGATTTGTTGGTTTGGCAATCCAAGGGTGACAAACATAAACAGGCTAGTAATACTTGTTGCACATACTTGTGCAATCTGATATTTTACATGTATTTATGTTATTTCTTTTTGTGTGTTGTTTTGACATGTTTGCTGTGAATCAGATTGTCCCTAGGGGACATTACAGTTATTCCAAGTCAACCCAAAAGGTGTCTTTTTTCATAAACTCATAAGTGGCAGTTATGAACTTTTCTCACTTTCGCTCACTTCAGGTTTCTGTTTTGTATTTGTAAATGTAGTTTTATATTGTATTTCTAAACATAGGTGTCCCAGTCACTGCTTGTCTTTATGGTTACGGCAGCTGCAGGAGACTGACAGTTCTTCATGCAGAACCGTCTTGTTTTGATATTTTTATTAGGGGGTAAGGCACAGTTGAACAGGAATAAACAAAAAAAGATATACAGTCTACCTCCCTTTTTTTTTTTTTGGATTAAGAACAGAACAAAAAATCCACACAAAATAATGACAAATACATGAACATTATTATATTCTTAAGTAATATTTAAATATTAAAGCTAAACAGTATGAATTAAAAAATAGAATAGAATAAAAAGGGGGAGAAAAAAAAAACCCAAAGCAAAAAAAAAAACAAAAACAAAAGAAAAGTAAATAAAGAGATAAATAAAAAGGAGGAAGAAAGAGAGGAATGAGAGAAGAGAGGGAGGGGGGGATCCGTCAATCAGGAGGCAGGGACTGGAGAGAGTGGAAGAATGTAAGAAAGGGAAGCCAATTATTATAACATTTGTTGCAACTACCCTTCAGTGAATATTAAATCTTTTCCAGCTTCAGAAAAAACATGGTGTCGTTGAGCCACTGGGTACTAGAAGGAGCCTTAGTCGACTTCCAGTGGAGAAGAAGGTGGCGTCTTGCCAGTAAGGAAGTAAAAGCCAAAATGTCTATTTGGTTTGAAGTAAACCGGCCATGGTCCTCTGGGAGCCCGAATATGGCAACAGGGGGGGAGACTTTTATATATGCAGAACCATCTTGATGCAACCCTAAGTTGAGTGTCTAAATTGGGGTTGCACCGTTGTCCTTTATGGACTTAAATTCATCCAGATTCCTTTAATGGCTTAAGACAGACAAATACAAATGTTTTCTACGATCAAAGAATTAAGATAAATAAAACAAACATTCACAATGACCCAAAATCAATATATACAGTATATATATATATATATATATATATATATATATATATATATATATATATATATATATACATATATATATATATATATAATAAAGACATTAAATAAAAAAACAGGGATATCTGTGTATTATTTCATGTCAGGTATGAAAGGGTTAAAGATATTATGCCGACAAAAGAAAAAAAAAATCCTTTTCAATCTTTCTTTGAGGAATATTGCTTTTGAGCTGTTTGCTTTTCTCCTAACTCACCCACACTGCGTTCAAGCTGAATGAATATGATATTTATCTAAGAATCCAGCCATACTGTGGTGGTTCTGGCAAGCCATTCCAGTCTTCACAAACATCCTGGACTGCAAGTATTTTCTCCAATAAAAAAAGTCTTTGCGTATGCCATCCATATGGATAATTTCAACCTCATAACCTTTATCAGTCATTCCAGGATGCAGTCAGTTTAAGGGACAGGTTCATTGGAACCTGTCCCTTTACTGGACATGTATTCACACATGGACGTCCTCTATCGTTTCAAAAGGTTTCAACTTTGTATGGTCGTTACAATTGCCAGAAGTGTCACGGCATCTCCCACTTCATCTTATATCACAAGCTTTCTTTCCTTTGAATTAATAATCTTAAATTAGATGTCAGAGTGGCAAATTATTGTGATGAATCTTTGATTGCTATAATAGCACAGGGATTTAGAACAATGTTAAAAACAGGGTTCACACACTCAGTGGAGAATTGTCAGAGAGACTAATAGGTATAATTCATTTAAGGGGACAAAAGTACCCCATATTTTCATTGTAAGGGCAGTGTGTGTGTGTGTGTGTGTGTGTGTGTGTGTGTGTGTGTGTGTGTGTGTGTGTGTGTGTGTGTGTGTGAAGGAGAGGAGTAAAAATTAAGGATTTTGAAAAAAACATCTCATCTTCCTCTGTTGCCAAATGAAGACACTCTCGGCTGGATGCGTTTGAACAGGAATGACGACAAAATGCTCTTTGACTAGAGTTTTATACAGATTTTAAAAGATAATGCTTTGACAATAGTCATATTGGTGAGAGATAATAATGACCAGGCATTTATCACAAACGTTCCAACAGAAGAGTTTCATATTCGTTACTAGGGGTGTAACGATACACTAATCTCACGATACGGTACGATACACGATACTGAGGTCACGATAACGATATTATAGCAGTATTTTTTTAACAACCTTGAATGAAGAACATATGACTGGAAAAAATGGTCTTTTATTTAAAAAACACAAAATACAAAATAATGCTGTGTGTTTGCCCTATTGTTACAGTTTGTAATGCTTTATAACTGTTTAAGTTTTAAAGAGAAAGCCAGGCCAACCATTTTCCACAAACTGAACTAAAAGTAAATGTCAGGTTTGCATTATGATCTTCAGTTTCATACAAGTACAAATATTTTGCCACAAACTGAATAGTTTCTCTCATGTATGATTTGACTTTTTTCTTTTTTCGGATGCGCGTTTCTAGTCAACACAATAGATTAATATTAATATTCCAATATCGCGATACACTTTGTCACCTCCACGACACGTATTGTGACGTTTTTGTATTACGAAATTTTGTGGCACGCTATATTGTTACACCCCTATTCGTTACACTCACTTCCAACTCTGTTGAACCATCTCAGTTGTCTTAAATCTGTTTTATTCTGATGAAAAGAAGATCTCGCTGTTAAACCCTTGGGAGAACACTCTCAGAAAAGAATCCTTTAATATTTGGTGACATAAATAGATGTAATAATAATAATAATAATACATTTTATTTATATAGCGCTTTTCAGGGCACTCAAAGACGCTTTCCATTACAACAAAACACAAATACAAATTACAATTACACAGGACAGTACAAAAGGACACAACATGAGACAGGACATTAATCACACATTAAAAGCAGTTCTGTAAAGGTGGGTTTTGAGATGGGATTTGAATGCTGGGAGGTCTGTACAGTCACGGATGTTTTTGGGGAGGGAGTTCCAGAGGGTGGGTGCAGCGATGGAGAAGGCCCTGTCGCCCCAGGTCCGGTGCTTGGTTCTGACTGGAAGGGACAGGAGGTTGGCGTCAGAGGAGCGGAGGCTGCGGGAGGGAGTGTAGCGGTGGAGCAGGTCGGTGAGGTAGCAGGGGGCCTGGTTGTGGAGGGCTTTGTGGGTGAGGAGAAGGATTTTGAATTGGATCCGTTGAGGGATGGGGATATGGGCAGATTTCACAGTCATTTGCATCAAAATTCTGCATATCCAATAGTTTATCATTACTCGGTTACAGTACACTTTTGGAGCCACCGCTTAGTGGTCATTTAAGGAACTGCACATTTTGGAAATTTAACAATGGTGGCAAGTTACCTTGCTGGATGTAGCCTAAGTTAACATTTAACTTTAGATGTCTCAACCAAAAATGTTGTTATTTTTATGGTTGTTATCGTCGTCTCTGCAATCAACATCACTGTCACTGTTAATGACATTGCTTTAGTGATTTCTGCATGTAGTAGAATGTGACCTTGTTGTGAAGGAAATTGAACTTGAATCTGCCGTATGCTACTTACAGACTTAAAAAGACAAGCATGTAGCACATATATTCTACCAATAATGTCTTCTTGTAAACAGTGCAGGCAAGGTATAAGTGACAGGATCAGGTGTGTGCTGTAGCAGCACAGGAGCCGAGGCTGGACGCTGATGCACATTGAAGACGAAGATCCTCTTTTGGAAACACGTCTGCCTGGGAGACTCCGTGGAGAGTCTGGGACAAGCTGACCCGAAAGGCTGGGAAGCTGGAAACAGACTGACTGAGGAGCTGGACGGCATGTACCACCTGCTTGGGGGATTTTTATTTTAACAAAGAGGGGAGGTACAGTCACCACAGTCTATCAAAGTCATCAAAAAAGCCTAGATGGAGTTTGGACGAACAGAAGCAAAACTGGAGGGACAAACAGGCGAGCAGGAGGGGAAGAAGAGACGACTACGCTACACACACTGACAAACAAGGACTGTGGATGGATGAATGGGTAAAAATAAGGATTTTTCACAGATTGTGACAAATTAGGAATCACACCTTTAAAGTAAAAAACAGGAAATAGAGAAAAAGCAGAAGTTATCCCAGACTAGGGCTGGGCGATATGGACCAAAAGTCATATCTCGATATTTTCTAGCTAAATGGCGATACTCGATATATATCGATATTTTTTCTGTGACATAATTGGGGTTTCCCCCAAAGCATTATAGCATAGCATCTCTGTTAGCTTCATTTTTTTCTGAGGTAAACCCTTAAAAAAACAATCAGTTTTAATACAAAGCCTCGTACACAGGTTCCTTTATTAACAGAGGTCTGCACAATATCAAAATGTATAAAACAAATGAAATAAAAATAAACTGCCTGCATATATAGAATAAAAATGCTTCTTGAATAAAATAAAACAAATATCCCTTTCCTGCATAACAATTAAATTAAAATACACTGTGCAATTAATACAATGTAGACAGTAACAGGCAGACTTTTCCACTGAGGTTGACAGTTGTGCAAATAACAAAACATTTGTGCAAATCTTAAATAAAACATTCAAGTCAATTTGTCACAAAATAAGCTATATCAAAATCATTAAAAAAAAATATATATATATATATTTTTTTTTTTAATCGATATAAACGATATTGTCTCGTACCATATCGCGTTTGAAAATATATCGATATATATTAAAATCTCGATATATCGCCCAGCCCTACCTCAGGATAAACGAGACTCAAATACGACCCCTACTAAACCTAGGCCATGGCTGATATACAGTATGTTTTCAGCTTGACAAGACATGACAAGCCATGACCTGTATTTGCTGTGTGTTATGAATTCCAATCTTTTTTTTTGACCGTTTAAATTAAAAAAAGTGAGAGAAATGAGAAATGAATCATTGCTAAAATGATCATCCCTTGCCTGTTCATTGAGCGCAGGCCGAGTAAAAACACTCTGCTATGAGTAAATCCTTTGCTTTCACAATCCAATCCAACCACTATATATATATATATATATATATATATATATATATATATCTCAATCAATCATATATCACCTATATCACCTAAATGCAGCTAGCTTAAGCTCTTTTAAGTCTTACAACTTAGTGTTTGTTTTTTTTTTTTGTTTTTTTTAATATTTTTTTTATCCCCGATTTTTTACCCATTTCATCACCCAGTGCTCATACCTAGACAGTCCTGGGCATTGCTCCCCTCTGCCAACCCAGGGAGGGCCCTACACTGAGCTCAGGTCTCCTTCTTATCCTGAGGAGTGATGGACCGCTTCTTTTCACCAGACAGGGTGGGGTTTCTCCGGCCGAACGTAGCGCGTGGAAGGATCACGTTATTCCGGCCGGATCCTCCCCACCCCATCTGGCGCCCCGGCTGGCCAGAGGGGGCATGTGTAGCCCAGGACTGTTGCATGTTTTTGTGAGGGTAGCTCACATTAGCTACCCAAGGGAACACGGGGAGAACATGCAAACTCCACACAGAAAGATCCTTTCACCAACCCCACCCAGGGTGTGGGCACTGAAGTCATGGGGGAACTAACACGCACTTCAGTGCCCACAGCGTCCCCGGCGGGAATCGAACCCAGGACCTTCTTGCTGTGAGACGTCTGCACTACCTGCTGCGCCACCGTACCCCGTCCTTAGTGTTTGTTAATGTAGTTTTCTAACACAGTTATGGTTGTGGCTGCTTCACTCCATCGTATGGAGGCCTTTGAATCTGTGCAGGACAGGATACAGTCTCAAAACATCCAAGGAATCCTGGACTGAAACATAGTCCCCAGCGTCAGTAATCCGAGCCTCAGTTGGAACAGGAAACACTGACCTGACACGCAGCTGAAAGACCCAGGAATGGCTGACGAAAACACAGGACCATTCGTAAATGTTGCCGACTGAGCGTTGATTTCAATCCTGTTGAAATATTTTGACTTGAGAAAAATCCAAATGTGGAGAAGGCAGCTTTGGAATCTGAGACAGACAGAGGACTTTGCTCAGGGAGAGTGGACAAAAATGTTTGGCAGATGGAGGAGTCTTATTGAAAGCTAAAGAAATTGTCCGTTTGCAGGGATAGTTATAAGCTCTATATTTGTCCTCGTCTGTTGGGGAAACCTGAAGCCATTTTCTCTGTTTAATATTGATTATTCCAGTTTAACATTGATGGGTTCTTTCACTCTTCTTCCAATCAATATGTCGAAACTGTCCTGAATGTTGCATTACGGCCCACATCAGTGATCATTACAGTGATGAAGGTGGACCGCTGCACTTCTGCTGATGAGCTGCTTTCTTGTGTTTTTTTTTCCCCCTTTTGTTTCAGTCCTCAGCTCGCTTCAAACATGCCAACCCAAATCCTTCTACTTCCACATCATTTCACCCAACTTCCTCTGAAGCCACGCTAGGCTTCCTTCACCTATGCAGAGCTACTCTCAGAGACCGCTTATCAATGCTGATATGGGAGATGGGTTTTGTTCCCCATTAACTCAAAGTGACTCAGACAAGCTGCAGCCAGCCCAGCCAAACGGTGACAGACCTGTAAAAAAACGTCCAGTTGTGAAACTATTGATTTTCACATAATTGCTGTCTCAGAGATTGTTGAATCAGATCAGGTCAGTGTGAGCATTGCTATCATCCCTCCGATGTGTGATTGATACTCAGCAGCTGCACGTAGGTTGGCTTAATCTTTGGCCGACCAGTGTCTCATTAAATAATCTGACTCTGTCCTGTCAGCCACTTTCCATGATTGCTTTATTCTTTACTGCAACAACTCAAAAAGTCGAGGAGAGCCTTGAGACGACGACCCTTGGGAGAAATTTATTACAGCCAGTTTCTTTGGTTAAATTAAGTTGTTAGCAGGTCTTTTCTCCGTGTCTCCCCCTTTCTAAAGTGTTTTACTCAATGGCGGGCTCAGAAATGATCTCGGTTCTTTCTCTATCAGATATAGACAAGCAGAGAAAATCTGGTGTGAATGAGCTCTGCTCTTCCATTTCTTTGTGCAAATGAGCTGCATTTTAGAAAGTCAAGTCCTGCGTGCATGGTAATGTACTCTGCTGTTCACATCGTGTGCACGCTATACTCTAGTGTTCACGCAGTGCTTGGATTACACTGAAAGTCTGTTTTATTTGCTTTTACAGGAAAGTAGATTAAAAAAGCTTTTTTTATTTGCTTGGATGCATTCTAATCTTTAATTGCAATATGCAGCGATTAACTGATTAACTGATGAGTGCATGTGTGCGCGCGCACAGGTGTTAGGGTTACTCCCAATCTGAGATCATCTGCGAGGTCATGTTGGTTTAATCTTTGTGATTGGGCTTCCTGACCTGACTCGGACCCCTTTTTCTGCTCCAAACAGGGTCTAAGCTGTCTGGCCTCACCATATGTTGATGGAGAACAACACTGCTCACCTCCTCACCCCTGCCTCAAATCCAGACTTTGTTCAACATCGTGAGGACCTTGGAGTTCAGCACTAGCCATCTGTTTGCACTGGCAAATACTTTTTTTTTTAAATGATCATTTATTTTTCTAAGAGAACCAGCCTCAAAGTGGAAGTGTCCTAGAAAGAAGCATTCATACAGTCTGGTATGTGGCCTTTCATTGATGTTTCCCCCATCTGGACCAACATAATAAAGTTTTAATTAATCACAAACTCAAAGTTATTCCCTTTCTGTGTTTTCTGAACAACTTGGGCTCCTGTGTGAAATGTTTAATCGGAATTCATGACAGTAATTTACATATTTGTTATTTACAAATTCATGAATCAAATGTATTTTTCAAATGCTATCTGTAAATGCAAAATACATTTCAAATGTACTAATTGATTTCCACTTTGAGAATGTTGCACTCTGGGTAAAAGAGTTGTGCTGTCACTGTTTTGGGAACTGTAAATACATGCTGAAATGGTTGATACTCTTTTTTTCTGGTAATATTGTAGCTCTCTATTCTGTCGTTTAATTTTAAAAGTTGATTTTCCAGGGGTTTTTGAACAGTAGTTTCTCACCGCTTCACGTTCCTCTACACCCTCACTAGATTTCCGTCGTCATTCAATGAGTTATTCATTGAATGGGAATGGCTTTGCACCTATGAAGGTGTGGATGAAGCCACTCTCGTGGCTTTTGGAGGACACCTCATTTTAGTTCATGTACTATTAAGTCTTGGTTTTAGTGGTCTTAATTGTTTCTGTTGGGTTTGGATTCCATCCCTTTTATTAACTTTGGTTCCCCCATTTCATTTTTCTGTTTGGTTTTTGCTTCAGAATAACATCCAGTTCAATTTACGTGTGTTGAATATTATAAACAGTCAGTTTTGCCCATGTAAGGAGGTGAAAAGGGGGAAAATAAGATGGTGTCATTTCAAAAGTTGAATATGATGATTTGCAGTAAAAGTTATCAATGATGGACTGTTTGCAGAGCAAAGAGACAGACAATATCCACTCTGTCAAAAAAAGGTGAAAAAAATTGTTGAAATGGTTTTAAAAAAATCTGTATTTTGATGACAGGGTGCAAGGCTGTACTGGCACCAGTGGTCTCTGATCCTTCAGATGCATCAAGAATCATTCATTAATTCCTGTCTGTAAGGAGGTCAATACTCATGAACTGGAAGATTCGCAAACCAAACTGCTTTGACAAATACAACTGGCTGAATGACTTTCTGGACTTATTATCAATGGAAAAGGCAACCGCAATCCTCAAAGATAACGAAAATGACCAATTTGCCCCATGGGCTGTCATTAGACAACAGTTGAGAATAATGTGATAATGATATGAGCTGATGTGTTAGTCACATGCTTCTTATTTTATTTGACTTACTCTTCTTTTAGAGCTGGACCTGAACTGACGCTAGAGGCTCCATCATTCTTAAAGTTCATCTGTACCAACCCTTCCCCCCATCCTCTTGTCTCTGTTTTTTTGCTTTTTATTTATTGTCTTTGTCTTCATTTTGAAAAAAAAAAAATTATAAAAAAAAAAAAAAAAAGAATCATTAATTGATAGCTGATGTAACCACATGGACAAGGAATTACGGTGAAAATTTGTCAAGCACTACATTATGGATCTACATTCACAAATGCTTTTTTTGGACTTCTTGGTAAGTAGTGTTGTATTAGTGACCTTTACTAAGCTCATTTCCACTTCTGTGGTGGCAGCATTATTGCTGAAAAGTACACCGAGTCCAATATGGAGAAATTACTCCTTTCCTCCAGGAAAAACAGACAGGCGATTTAAACCTTTGGCCTCCAAAGGGCTGGAAAAAAGTAGGAGATCTTTACGTCATGTGAAAGGTGCTAATGACGTTTGAAGAAAAAGTTGATACATTTAACCAGGGGCGAAAATCCCGTTTCATAGTTGGGGGAGACAATAAACAGTAAAATTTTAGAGAATAAATCCAGGGGGGGACAAGGAATAAAAGTTTTAGCCTTCCTTTAATACAGCATTTTGACATTTTCATCTCTATCTCGCAAACAGGCAGAAGACCTTTCTTAGAGTAATACAAAACAATGGTATTAGGTGGAAGGTGGCAATAATACA
This sequence comes from Cololabis saira, assembly GCF_033807715.1. NCBI lineage: Eukaryota > Metazoa > Chordata > Actinopteri > Beloniformes > Belonidae > Cololabis > Cololabis saira. Next base: position 44,471,333 of record NC_084587.1, read on the forward strand.
GCACATCTGACATAATACACTGCAAAAACCCAACATCTTAACAAGAATATTTGTCTTATTTCTAGTTAAAATGTCTCATTTTTAGTTAAAAAAAAATCTCATTACACTTAAAACAAGACTCATCACTGGAAAAAAACAACAATTTTCACCTATTTCAAGTAGATTTTCACTTGAAATAAGTAGAAAAATCTGCCAGTGGAACAAGATTTTTTTTGCTTGTAATAAGAAGATAAATCTTGTTCCACTGGCAGATTTTTCTACTTATTTCAAGTGAAAATTTACTTGAAACAGGTGAAAATTGTCAAATAAGTTATTTTTCTGGTGATGACTCTTGTTTTAAGTGTAATGAGATTTTACTGTTTATTATTATTTTCGATTTCGGTTTCGGCCACAAATTTTAATTTTGGTGCATCACTACTAAATACTACTGCATTGTTCCAAAATTATTAATTCTGTCTCAAATTATTCTAGGGGGGGACAGCTTTACTAATGGGGGGGACTTGTCCCCCCTGTCCCCCCCGGGATTTTCGCCCCTGCATTTAACACACCGTGTAATCACTTTTTTAACCTGCAGTTGATAAATGTAATGACAAAACACTTCCTGCATGCAGTGCAGGAGACCTTCGAAGCTGGAACACATTCTCTCGTGTTAGCCTGACTGAGGGGAAGTCAGACGGTGCCGTGATTAGGTGCTGCCGCGACTCGCCGATGGACCGGAAAATGACAGGAAGTGAAAAAGAACAAAGGCCCTGCTTGATCGGCTTTTTCACGCCTGGGGAGGCAACTCAAGTTTTCAGACACCTGGCTTTGGTCTCAGGCAACAAAACAGGTAACCCTAAAAGGGCTGACGGTATACTCCGGGAGGAAAGGATTGAGGAGGCACATGAGCACAAGTTGAGGAAATACCAGTCTCTCATCTTTTAGAGGTATCCGAGGGGGTGGAGAGCCTGGAATTTACCAGTGGAGGTCGGTTTGCAGGGGCTTCCAAGAACAGTCACCCTGGAGCGCACAGGGGTTGCTCAGGGTCAGAGGGGCAACCCGTAAAAACCTGTCTAGCAGAACCAGTCCAAGGATGCTGGATCTGCTGCCAAGCCCCATCGTGATGTCATGAGCCAGTTGACCAAAAACCTGGTGAAGTCTCAAAGTGTGAATCATACAGCTCTGGCCCAAGATGAACAACATCTGATGGGTGCAACAACTAAGCCAATCCCTGTACATAAGGAGAAGGAGGCAACTCCTGGCAAGGGGATGGCTGCAATCTACCATATTAAATACATACCAAAATCAAACATTATGCATACCCGAAATGACTTCCATAGAAAATCTAATGAACTTGAATTGTTAAGGATGGTTTTATTTTCCATGATCTACAAATGCCTGGTAGATGGAGGTACAGAAACATCTGCAGGACCGCTAGGGATATGGAAGGAAGATCTACACCAGGGGTAGGCAATTCCGGTCCTGGAGGGCCGGTGTCCTGCATGTCTTAGATGTTACCCTGCTTCAGCACACCGTGATAAAAGTACCTGTGTCATTAACAGAATTGTGCAGCCCTGGATGACAAGCTGATGACGATGGTTAATTAGAATCAGGTGTGTTAAAGCAGGGAAACATCTAAAACATGCAGGACACCGGCCCTCGAGGACCGGAATTGCCTACCCCTGATCTACACGATGAGATCTCAATGATGTCAAATATGATAATGCTATCTGATACTTGTAGTAAATGTGAGTAGGAAAAAGGTACAACTTTCCTTTTGTATTTTTCTGACTTACAGAAATACAAACATTTTAGCATGAAGCGAAACAATGAATTCAAAATATTCTACCCTAATCCCACATCTGTTCATATTAGATTTATATTGAAATAATTTAAAGATTAAAAACTTGACTTTTCAGGACATAATGTTGGTAAAAAAAAAAAGGACAGGCATAATTCAGAAGGATGACGGTCGGTACTGGACTGACCTGGCTGTCTGTCATGAATACCCAGATTCATTTTTATAGCCAATTTAGACTCACACATCTTTCCTGTCCTCTCAACCCCCAGATGGCCGCCCTTCCTGAGTCTGGTTCTGCCAGAGGTTTCATCTTGTGAAAGGGGAATTTTTTTCTTTCCACAGTCGCCTGGTGCTTGCTCTGGACAGGAGACTGTATTGAAGGAAAGGTTTGATGCAATCTGTTTGGTTGAATTGTATTAAAATTAATTAATTTGAATTGAAGATAGCACATTTCATGCTGTTAGGCGACATTGCTGACCACTGTGCTTCCCTCCAGATTAAAAATATCTCCTAAAATGTATAAAAAAAACTATTGAATATGGAAAAAGGTACTGACAAAAAGAACAAAAAGGGGTTTAGTAAAACTGTCCACATCCTGCACTAAATTAAACTTAAACTACAGAATGATTTAGGATCAAGCTTGAAGCTCACTTACAGATGAATGTTGCCTTCATAGCTAAAATTTACAGGAAGAAGCTAAACCTAAAATTCAGTGATTCTAAAATAGGTGATTGCAGCAAGAACATACCAATCAATGGCAGAAAAAGCATCATAAATGGAACCAGACATTGTGTTTGTTGTATTGTTTAATCCAACTATCCTGTGAATGTGAACCTATGACCCTGTATGACCGATAGTTGTGTTTCTGTTTAAATATCATCATCATCTACCTATACCTTGTTGTTTCCTGCCAAGGAGCAGCTCTCTATGTAGCCTTTACAAGCTGCAATCAGGATGCTAGATATGTCTGTACGTGGGTTTATGAGTGTGTCTGATTTGGGTTACATCCTCTCATCTGGTCTTGGCATTATGGAGTTGAGCTTGTTTGCTTTTTTCCCCCCTCCTTTGCCTCGCAAGTTGCTCCCACCATCTGGCACCGGGCTTTGAAAACCAGGCCAAGTCTCTCCCACCAGAATGGCATGAAAATATACCCACGCTTAACCCACCGTCTTGTCACTCTCTCTCAAGTCAACCGCCGAATGGAATGCAAAGGAGTTTGTTTGTTTGTTAGACGAGACACAGAACGTAACTTCTGTAAACAGGGGAAACAAAAGTGTGTAGTTTTGCTTTCTTTTTTAAGATGTCGCTTTTGATCTAACATAAAAAAAAAGGAGTTCATGAAAGAAAAAAAGTGCTTGCCATGTTTTTATCCAGGTCAGAACCTGACGATCATGCAAAGCTACAGAGTTTAGTGAAGACTGCAGGCTGGAGGAGAGACAGATGGGTGGAAGGAGAGAAGAGGCTCAGAGCGCGGCTGATTTGTTTGTGTAGTTAACTTTCTGCTCCCGTCAGCGTGCAGCAACTCCATTGACTCCCTTCAGTCTGAGGCCAGGGTCATTTGCATAACCTCTTCCCCTCTCACTGCCAGTTGCTTCGGCCTCCCCTCAGTCTCTGTTTACTCTGTGCCACTGAGGCTATGTTGGATCGTTCTGCCGCTGTACGTGGCCGAGCGTTAATTGCCTTGGTTTTATGCCGGGTCAGGCTCTGTGTGCTGCATGCTCTTTAGCAGGACTCATTGTGACAATGACCTTTCAGTTGTTCTCTCTCTCTCTCCCTCTCCTCTCTCTCTCTCTCTCTCTCTCTCTCTCTCTCTCTCTCTCTCTCTCTCTCTCTCTCTCTCTCTCTCTCTCTCTCACACACACACACAGAAACTCAAGCACAAAGACACACCTCTAATTAGGGCCCCAGCACTTACAGTGCGAAGGCCATGGCCATATTGTATCTGTAGGATTTTTTAGGGCCCGAGCACTTACAGTGCGAAGGCCCTATTATATCAGGTAGAAGATGTGGTTTTTCTCTCTTTTTTTTTTTTTTTTTTTTTGTTTTTATTTTTCTTTTGACGAAATGCGGGCCTTTTTGTCCCCCTAAACGTGCCCCAAAAGTCACCAAATTTTGCACGCAAGCCAGGCCTCGCGAAAAATTTGATATTTAATGGTCCGTTAATGCGGCCCGAACCAGAACGTGCACCCAGGTGTGTTATACATCAAAATGTGCGTCTCAATCCTGCAACGATGGGCATTACTTTTCTCAGTCAAAAGTGTTACCGTGGCGAAGATAGACGCCAAAAAGCACGCCCCCCCTTCATCTGATTGGTCCATATTTGATAGTTCCCCAAAAGTCATCAAATTTTGCATGCAAGCCAGGCCTGGCGAAAAATGTGATATTTAATGGTTTGCATTAATGGGCGTGGCCTAATGGCTCAACAGCGCCCCCTAGAAAACTTGCCTCAAGCCCCACAATACGGTTTGACGTATATGCGCGGAAATCGGTACACACCTATATCATGTCGCAACATAAAGAAAAGTCCCTTGGCACCATGGCTGAAACCGAACAGGAAGTCGGCCATTTTGAATTAATCGTGTAATTTTTGCAAAATTTATGCCATTTCTTCGGCCGCTTCTTCCCATACAGATAAAACTTCGTTCCTCAAGCCCCACAATACAGTTTGACGTGCATGCACAAAAATCAGTACACACCTATGCCATTTCTTCGGCCGCTTCTTCGCCCGAACCGTAACGTGCACCCAGGTGTGTTATACATGAAAATGTGCGTCTCGATCCTGCAAATATGCGCATTACTTTTCTCAGTCAAATGCGTTACCGTGGCGACGATAGACGCCATGAGTGCGAGAGCCCGTTCATCGCTGAGACTCGTAAAAACTTGGAGGAGTCAGTGGCAGACTGTCAGGAGGCTTTTCAGTTATGTTTATGTGTTTAAACGTAGACTGGCTGGGTTTCTTATTACATGCACCTGTTAAAATGTTTGTCGATACAAATGTGTGATTAGCCATTGGCTGCAGCTTAATTCATTAGCTCATTACTCATTTTCAGTATGGAGATATGAACTATTCTGCCCATACCATTGCACCATACGTACTGCATGCTGGTATGGTGAAGCACATTTCCACAGATCGGGAGATTTTCATCATGGATGTGCAGCTGACATATCTGCAGCAACTGTATGATGTGTGTAAAGTCCACAGTCATGTCCAAAAGTTATGTCCTGTTTTCTTTGTTTTTTTTGTAGAATAACATAATAAAAATGATCTTATTATAACAGGTCTTACAAATAAATAAATATAACCTCAAACAAACAACGCACAATTAATTTATCTCAATTCTTTCTCTACAACAAGCTGCTGTTCACACCTGCCTGAAATTGCCACCATTATCTTTCTGCCCAAAAACTCTGCAGTCATCAGCCTCAATAATTATCAACCAGGTGCTCTCATCCCAGTCATCACAAAGTGCTTCGAGAGGATTGTCCTGGGTACATTAAGAACATCATTCCCGCAGATCTGGAGAACCATCAGCTCTACAGAGGATCATGCACGACACTCAGCCCTCTCCCACCTGGAAGATCCAAATACCCGTGTAAGGATGCTCTTTGAGGACTTCAGCTCTATTTTGAACCCTGTAATTAGGGCCCGAGCACTTGCAGTGCGAAGGCCCTATTGTAATTGCAGGAATTATTCTTCTTCTTCTTCTTCTTATTGTTCTGACAAAAGGAAGGCCTTTTTGCCCCCCTAAACGTGCCCAAAAAGTCACCAAATTTTGCATGCAAGTCAGGCCTGGCGAAAAATTTGATATTTAAGGGTTTGCATTAATGGGCGTGGTAAAATGGCTCAACAGCGCCCCCTTGAAAACTTTGTGCCTCAAGCCCCACAATGCGGTTTGTCGTACATGCACGAAAATCGGTATACACCTGTATCATGGGACAACTTAAAGAAAAGTCTCTGGGCGTCATGTCGAGAAACCGAACAGGAAGTCGGCCATTTTGAATTAATCGTGTCACTTTGGCGCAATTTATGCCATTCCTTCGGCAGTTAATACGGCACAAACCATAACGTGCCCCCAAGTGTGTTATACATCAAAATGTGCGTCTTCATCCTGCGACAACACGCATTACTTTTCTCTTTCAAAAGCGTTACCGTGGCGACGCTAGACGCCAAAAAGCGCGCCCACCCTTCATCTGGTTGGTTCAGACCAAAAAAACTTTGCGCCTCAAGCCCCAGAATACGGTGTGACGTACATGAACGAAAATCGGTACACACCTGTATCATGTCGCAACTTAAAGAAAAGTCTCTTGGCGCCATGGCCGAAACCGTACAGGAAGTCGGCCATTTTGAACATTCTGAATTAATGACGTAATTTTGGAGCAATTTATGCCATTCCTTCGAGAATTAATACGGCCCGAACCGTATCGTGAACCCAGATGTGTTATACATCAAAATGTGCGTCTCCATCCTGCGACTACACGCATTACTTTTCTCTTTCAAAAGTGTTACCGTGGCGACGCTAGACGCCAAAAAGCACGCCTCCCCTTCATCTGATTGGTCCATATTTGATAGTTTCCCAAAAGGCACCAAAATTGGCACGCAAGCCAGGCCTGGCGATAAATTTGATATTTCATGGTTTGCATTAATGGGCGTGGCAAAATGGCTCAACAGCGCCCCCCGGAAAACTTTGTGCCTAAAGCCCTACAATACGGTTTGACGTACATGCACGAAAATCGCTACACACCTGTATCATGGCATAACTTAAAGAAAAGTCTCTTGGAGCCATGGCCGAAACCGAACAGGAAGTCGGCCATTTTGAAATCTGATTGGTCCATATTTGATAGTTCTCCAAAAGTCACCAAATTTGGCATGCAAGACAGACTTGGCGATAAATTTGATATTTCATGGTTTGCATTAATGGGCGTGGCCTAACGGCTCAACAGCGCCCCCTAGAATACTTTTCTCTGCCATAACTTTTGAATGGTTTGACATAGGAAGTTGTGGGTGGTGTCATGGGACTCTGTATGGAGTCCTTGAGCTTCGTTGGCCTTAATTAGCCCCGCCCCTTCTTCTGATTGGTTGTCCCGATTTTCTGCTATAACTTTTTAATGGTTTGACATAAGAAGTCGTGGATGGTGTCATCAGATTCTGTATGGAGTCCTTGACCTTCATTGGCCTGAATTAGCCCCGCCCCTTCTGATTGGTTGTCCCTTTTTTCTGCTATAACTTTGGAATGGTTTGACATAGAGAGTCGTGGGTGGTGTCATCAGATTCTGTATGGAGTCCTTGACCTTCATTGGCCTGAATTAGCCCCGCCCCTTCTTCTGATTGGTTGTCCCTTTTTTCTGCTATAACTTTTGAATGGTTTGACATAGGAAGTCGTGGGTGGTGTCATTTCTGATATGCTTATGGGGGGCGGTGGCCGTGAGTGCGAGGGCCCGTTCATCGCTGCTTGCAGCTTTAATTCCTAATAAACTGGTACACAAGCTCTGCAGCGTCCTGTCCCATTGCAACAGGATAGTGGTCTTTATATACCATACTCCTGAACACAGGTGTTCTGCAAGGCTTTGTTCTGGGTCTAGCTCTATTCACTTTGTTCAAACACGACTACAACCCCATCCACTCTTCCAACACCACAGTTAAATTTGCAGATGACACCATCGTTGTGGGACTTGTTACAGATAACAATGAGCTTCACAATAGACAGTAAATCCAACATCTGGTAGAGTGGTATCTGGGTAACAAACTTTGTTTTAGCACCACCAAGATTAAGGAGATCATCAAAGACTTTTGGAGACTGAGGAGGTCCACACACTCTCCACTCACAATGAATGGGGAGGTGATGGAAATAGTGAGCTCCACCAGATTCTTCGGGCTCCACATTAGCACGGATGTGACATAAACAGTGAACAATTGCTGCATGGTGAAGAGAGCTCAGCAGAAAGCTGAAGAGGGCTGGTCTGCCCCCCTCCATCTGGTCACCAACCTTTACAGGAGCACATCATTGGCCAGAGTTGCACAGCGTGGTAATAGCAACAGTAAAATGCTAACGCATACCTAAAAATAAGAGTTATTGCACAGGAACTATAGCGCCTGCTTCTTAATTTAATGTTCATCAGACTTGAGATGAGTGACAGCAGTTAGTAAAATGTTTTGTCACATAATTGACAACTGACATGGGGATTTGTGACTTACCAACGTACTCCAGTAAAGGGTTTTTCATATAACTGTCAAATGTCGACTAATCAGCATCCACCTAGAATGTGATTGTGGTTCCTGGACAAAGGAGTGACGAGTGAAAGGACAGGGGCGCTTTTAAGCTGGGGCCAATGACCCCGTGGGCCTGTTCCGAGATCTGCCCTTGTCTCATAAGTTCATCAGACATTGATGTGTTTTTTTCAGATCCCGTTTTGTGAACCTCAGTCATGATTCCATGATCTTTTTCTTAAAAAATGTCTTTCTCCTGGCAAACTCCTGCATAGCAAAGGAGCACTGAACAGCAATTCGATGCAACCAGTCATCAGATTTTACATTTTCAACGTCTATACAGTCAAACCTCATGAAGGACATTTAAATATACTGTTGGTGTTTCACTTTTCCTGCGTTGGATGAATGAGACAGAAAAACCCTTATCCCAACAGCACTAGGGGAGTTTTTATCTGCCATTGTTTATGTAATAATTGCTCGGGGGTCATGTTCTAGGTCTCTGGAAAGCGCCTAGAGACAACTTTTGTTGTATTAGACGCTATACAAATAAAATTGAATTAAATTGAAATTGAACTAATTTGATGTCCTAAAAACTGTCTCTGCTGCCACCGCTGTTTTCACTGTTGCAACTGCAACAAAACCAGGTCAATCCAGATATGGAAACTAGTTGTGTAAACTTCACTAAAACATACATTTATTCAGAGATAGATCACTCTGGAGGACTTTTTTCTTCATACAGTACATTTGTTGTTCTTACATTTTAATTTACACTATTCTTTTTGAGGCAAAAATATAATCCTTCAAAATAATACAAAAAATGATTTTCTTATTACTCTTTCAACACAGTATTATTTTTCAACAAATGATTTATGAGTGAGTGGTATTTGAGTGGTTACAGAGGTGGGCTTTAGTCTGGAGGACACAGGTATTTTCAGATTAAAATATTCCCTAATTATATTCTCCCACTAGGTAAAGGTTGTTTTTTTTTGTACAATGCAGTTAATTTTTTTTTTACATTTGTATTTGACCAATATGTTTAAATTTAGAAAAACATGATAACTTCCTCTTCCAACAATCTCCTTGATGTTTATTTTAGATCGAAAAATAACTTCCCTCCCCCCCCCCCAGAATGGTAATTTCTGTTCCAGTTAACAGTACAAGGTAAAATAGTATGTAAAGTAAAGTAAAGTAAAGTATGATAACAACGTCATACATCATACATACAGGACAGATAAGTGAAAAAAACAAAACAAAACAAATCCAAAAAAAACCCAACGCCACACCACACCAACAGGTACAAGTGAGTTCTTGAACATTGTGGTCCTACATCTCCGCACATTATTTTGGCAACTGGAGGGAAGCAACACAAACTCTTTAAAAAGTGGATGACTTGGATCAGCCCAAATAGAACGGACTTTCTTCAACGTTCTGATTTCGTACCGGTCATTCAGATTATTCAACGTGACACCTGCAACCTTGCCACATTCTTAAGCAAGATTTAAATTAAAGAATGCTACATTTTATGTCTGTATTTTCAAATTGAGTTTACAGTCTGCCCTCAAGTGGAGGCCGCTGGTATCATGTGTACAGTTACGTGCAGTGCTGAACCAAGAAACGTTCACAATGCGGCTGGTTGTGTAGGCGAAAGGAAGCGGAAGCTTGGAGAAATTGCACGTATGTTCCCGGCCTTACATGTGAATTCCTTCTCACTGTAGAACATTGAGCTGCAAATTGTTCAGAAATTGTTTTATGACCCTTCCAGAGCTATGTGCAGCAGAAGTTATTTCTCCAAGACCATTGTTTATGTGTTTCTTTCTTGGTATTGAGTTACACTGCCCTAGAGTTGCCAGATAACGAAAACCAAATTATTGCACAGAGAGCCCAAAACTATCGTATTTCGTATCAAATGATCGCATGGCACAATGACAGCAAATGAGAAACGAGTTTGCTGATGGTGTGGGGCTAAGGAGGTGTGTCTGTCTGAGAGAGAAAGGGAGGATACAATAAATAAAACATGACAAAACACTGGATCAATTATGAACAGTTGACTCTGCTAAATGTGATTCCAAATCAGACTAATAGTAATTAACAGACGTGATAAAATACTATAAATATATGTGAAATAATTATACTCTTCCAACTTCGTACATCATACGGAACTCAAAATGATCATACACTGCCCTCTGTGAGTTTGTGTGTGTGTGTGTGTGTGTGCATGTGTGTGTGTGTGTGTGTGTGTGTGTGTGTGTGTGTGTGTGTGTGTGTGTGTGTGTGTGTGTGTGTGTGTGTGTGTGTGTGTGTGTGTGTGTGTGTGTGTGTGTGTGTGTGTGTTAGAGGAACAATTCTTAGTTAAGAGTATAGCATTAAGTCAGTTAAACTTTTGGGACATTGATCTGGTCAGTTAAGTAAAAGAGGATGTTGCTAATCAACTCCAGCTACTTTGGTGTTACTGAAATTAACTACTGATGCACAACAACAAAATGACTCCCAAAACAGAAATGGCTTTATAGGTGAAGGCCACTGACATTTTTCCTTCCTCATCCTTTCTGACTATTCCAGATTAAAGTTTTTCATTTGATTAGGCTTTATGTCACTACTGGTAGTATGAGGGGATTCCTGGAACCTACAGATGTTGACCAGGCAGCAGTGGTGGACAGTAACGGAGTAAATTTACTTGAGTACTGTACTTAAGTACATATCCAGAGGATTTGTACTTTACTTGAGTATTAGATTTCTTTGGTACTTATTACTCTTACTTGAATACATTTCCAAGACAAATATTTTTACTTTTACTCAAGTAAATTTCTAGGAAGGCTGAAAAGTACTCGTTACTTTCAGGTCTGCTCTTTTTTCTTCTTCCCTAAAATCCTATTGGACACAAGCTGTTTGTGTCAAAGGAGGAGACCTATCACAGTGCACGCTCTCCACTGGGATGTACGTAAAGCGGAAATACGTCAAGCCTCCTCAAAACCATACCGCCAAAGTAGCCTGCGTTTGTCAAGACAGAGCCGCAACAATGGCTACGCCTGCGTCAGGAGAAGAAAGACAATCCGCTGAGTCGTCTGAGTCTGATAATGAGCCGGATTTGGAGCAGGGACTTTCACAAAATCCTTGGCCGTGTCTTAACTGTTTGAGTTCAACCGAGTAAAAAACAAGGGCACAGACAAACCACAGACATTTATTTTCAAATGTTTATTGTGTCTGCCGAAGCAGAACTACCTCTCTACTTTGAAATTTACTCTTACTCTTACTTTTACTTAAAGTAAATTTAAAAGCATTTACTTTTGGATACTTAAGTACCTTTAAAAGCAAGTACTTTTTTACTTTTCTACTTTTCTACTTTTCTACGGAGTAAATTTTGACCACTAGTATTTGTACTCTTACTCAAGTACTGGGGTCGAGTACTCTGTCCACCTCTGCCAGGCAGTCCATCAGGATGGCACATCAATACATCCCATTGCCAGAAGGTTTAATCTGTCTCCCAACACGGACTCAAGAACATAGAGGAGATTCCAGGAGACAGTTACTGGAGGAAAGCTGGACAGGGTTGTAGAACGTTGTTAACCCATCAGCAGAACTGGTATCTGCTTCTTTTGTGAAAGGTCCTCTGGTGGGCCCCATGTCCATTGCCAAGCATCATGAGGTTCAACTGGGAATTTCCACAGAACACCAGAATTGGTAGGTCCTCCACTAGCACTTTGTACTTTAAACACATGTGACAGATGTGAAATTGACTAGTGAAGCCATGTTGAGCATTATGCTGCACGTAACATAATTGAGCATGACCAGTTGGTGGTGGGCAAGGATGATCTGGGGAGGCATATTGATGAAAGGGATGGCACAGACCTGTACAGGCTAGACAACAGCACCCTAACTGTCGTTAGGTAGTGGGATAAAATACTTGGACCAATTGTCAGACGCGACGCTGGTGCAGCGGGTCCTGACAATAACCAGACTAATGCGACATTTCCTGAAGGATGAAGGAATTTATATCATGGTGTGGCCCCCATGCCCGCCTGACCTAAATCCAACTGAACACCCCTGGGGTATTATGTTTCCCTCTATCCGATGCCACCAGGTCGCATCTCAGACTGTCCAGGAGCTCAGTCAGTACGTGCACATGCAGCGATTCAAACTGGTTGGAGATCATTTGCACACATCGTACTGACTTTTAAACTGCATGTGAACACCTTAAGTCAGTCAAGTAATCTGATCAGACTGGATTCATCAACCCGCTTGCAGCACCTAGATAAGCCAGTCGCAACCGCCTTGTTAATGCCATGTGTACGGAGACATGGATATTACAGTCTGCGCATGCTCGAGAATTTCCCCCGGGTGGGGTTTTCCCCCGGGGGAGGGGATTCACCCGGAAGTGAAAGGAGACGACGCAACGCTGCTCAGTAGTAGCTCCCTGGGGTGTCGTGTGACTGCTTCAGGGGTGTCGTCAAAATATTTCCTATTCTGACATTTCATATATAAATACTGTATTTTCGCGACCATACGGGCGCCGTGTGAAAAGGCATAGCCTCAGTCTTATGTGTCATATTTCTGTATTTGAAACACACACAGCGCACCGACCGAAACGGCACACACACAAGAACACACACACACAGGAGTGTGCGTATTTAAAAATACAGCGGGAGCAAAACTTTGTTTGATTGTAGGCTACTTTATTTCAGTTTTTACATTAATCAAACCCATTAAGTCTCATCCTCTGTTTCTGCATTAAAGAGCTCCGCTAAATCAGCTGTGCCAGTCCGAATTCCTCGCTGTCAGAGTCACGTTCCGTGCCGTGCGGTGCCTCGGAAATGCACGCTTTTGCAAAAGCTCGCAAAATAATCCCAGCAGACACGTTAGCCCACGCATCAACAATCAATCTGCAAACTGTGGCATACAAAAAAAAAAAAATACGCCGTACCCTACGCCGTAGGCTGCGTCTATTTAACTCGGACCTAATGCCGCGTTCCATTTATCCTCGGAAGTGGGGATTTCCCAGTCCCCAGTCGGAATTTTCGACTGGAACGCCCCTCAAAGTGGGGTTTCCCACTGGGAAAGTGGGAGAGTCTTCACCACCCCCGCGTTACCATTCCAAGATGGCTGCCATTCCCAGTTCCCACTTCCGATTTCCGAGGTAAATGGAACGCGGCATAAACTCTGGAGCCGACAGAAATCTCTAAATTTCGGAGCAAATTTCTTAACAGGCGTAACTACAACTGTTAGATTTCATCTATTAAACCAACATCTTCCTAAATGATTTATTTCAGCCGGCGTGATTCTCAACAGAGCAGCGTCCCAGAGAGAGTTTCTCTCCCGGGGCTGACGGAGCAGCTTCACCCGGCGGACACGTCTCTTCTCGGGCTGTGAGCTGAGGCTGCTCCCCGGGGGCGGCGGCTCTTCTCATCTCCGAAAACATCGGGTCAAATTTCTTAACAGGCGTTATTTGGATAAACTGAGCCCCGGTTGCGGATCTTAAGGTTACCTTTATACCTGAAAAAATATTAAAACTTAATAAAGTGCCATATTAACAGCGCTACAGCTGAAATTAAAACAGCTTTTGGCTCTCTGCTTCCTGATCAGGTTAGGGATGAAAACGAGGGGTAGGGGGAGAATTGGGACAGGCACCTGGGCCAAGTGCCCTAGATCTCAAGTGCCCTAAAATCTCCCCCTTCTTTTTTAGGGGTTAGGGAAGAAAAGAAGTGCGAGTGGAGGAGAATTGGGATTGGCCCTTAGAATGCACTTTTTCCTAAGCGGAGGTCAACCGGAAGTGGCTCTTTGTTGAAATGGTTACCATGGTTACCTCGGGTACAGCGCCACCTAGCGTCACGGAGTCAGCCATGCTCTGGTTACAGTGGTTTATTCAATCTGATTCAGTCTGATCTCAGAACAGCATGTGTAATCAGACAAGTTGATCCAATCTTCTGCATGTCATTATCTGATCAGATCTCCAACCACCTTGAATCGCTGCATGTGCACGTACTGAGTGATGCCCTGGTCCAAGAAATTACACCCCAGGACAACCAACTGTCATTTCATTAGGAGCACCAATGTTGTTAGGCATGCATGCAAGCGCACGGAGTCCATGCAAACTACTGAGTACCATTTGGATTTGCTATAATTAAATTCCAGTTAAATGAACTAGTCTGACGCATGTTTTTTCCCTTTCCATTTTCGACTTGTCTTTTAATTCGGACCTCTGAAGGCTGATCATTTTTATTTCTATCAAACGATTTGTTCAACCTTTCATTCCTAACACATTACCTAGTCCATATCAGCTAATATACCTGTTATCATTTTGATCACCCCTCCACATTGAGATGTGATGTGTTTTCAAGCCATAGCTTTCATTTTAATGATACATACCAGCAAGCTACTAAAATAGCTGTTTCTTAAAAGATCTACACAGTTTCTTGGGATCGGTTCATAAAGAAGTGATGATAAGCAGCACCTGGCTGCAACTCACTCCTCTTAAATCTTGTGGAATCGGTAAGGCAAGGCAGGTTTATTTGTATAGCACGGTTCAAGAATGAAGTGATTTAAAGTGCTTGGGGCATGCTAAGGGGGTGCTGAGTATTGCCTAAATGATTTTTCTTTTTTTTTGCTTAATTTTTTGTTAAATTCACAAAGTCTTGGTTTAAAAAGCTAAATAATGCTGTACACCTGATGTTGTATTCATCTAATACTGACAATGATTTTCCATTTGTTTGTATACAAAAACTAAGATTAAAAGAGAAAATACAACTTTTTGTACATGACTACATGCCACCGAGAATGAATGACAAGAGAGGGTTCAACCTGGTACCAACAAGGTGTACTCTATAAAGTAGCTTGTATGAACCTTGTGAAGGTATATTGCCTCCAGCCAGAAGTATATACAGGTTTATGCACAAGTGCCTCACATAAAGAGAATTTTAGTAAAAATAGCTTGTTTTGTCTCTTTCATTATTTACCAAATGAAGACTACAAGAGACTGGAACTGCATGATGTCCGGATTGACCACTAAATCTATTCTGGGTCCATTTCACACAAAAATAGAATTGCTCTTGGAGAGTAATAACCCTCTTAGACAATGTCCATGAAAAGAAAGGATATGAATGTGTGCAGTTCACTGAGTCGACGTGCTTTGTGGTAAACTGGATCAGCTGCCTGTGTCTGTCTGTTTGTTCTTTTTCTTTTGTCTTTTCTCTCACCACAGCAGATTACCATGTTCTGCCTATTGAGTTGACCCAGGTTTATACATGGGATGTCCTCCCTGACAGCCCTGCCCATTTATCTGGAGTCAGGACTAGCCATGACCGAGGCGATGGGGTGCATAAGGCTCAGTGTCCTACATGAGGACGGAAATGAAAGGAGAAGCTGAAAATATATTTACAGTTATGCAAAAAAAAACAACCCAAAAAACAATTACTGACTAACACACCCGAAAAATAACTATGTATAACCTCGTTATGCTTTATAACCAGTAAAATATGTAAATTGTCTTTTTGGAAATATGTATTTAACTATGACAGCTTGGAAGCTATCATTTTTCCTTTGAAAAATGTTTTGAGATGTTTAATGGTAGGTGTTTTTAAATGTTGTCAGGGCCTCATATTCCATTACCTTTTTCCATTACTCCATCCTCAATGCAACTGATCTAACTTCATTTACCCATTGAATCGGTAAGCCAGTATTTTCTTCCTCAATTTAGACGGGATTGAGATGGCTTTTCATTTTCACTCCATACATTTTCATCTGTCACAAGGTAAAAATGTGCAAAAAAAATCCCGGTTTTGAGATGTTAATTCAGTTTATGTAGTTGTTTTGAAGAAGAAGAATATAACACATAAATCCCGATAATGTGATAACAGCTTAACTTTACATGTCTGTTAAATATGTCTTGAACAATAATAAATCATGCAGAATAAAAGCAATGTCTGAATGTGAGTTCATGTACATAAAAAAAGGGTAAGTTACAGCCATGCTCTGCTAATCATCAGCCCCGATTTAGCCATCCGTAGGTGTACAGACCTTGAGATGTGTGCTAACACATGGGAAAGACAGAAATGTCTCAGAAAATACATTTTCGTTGCACATCAATCTGGAAAGAATTGTTTAAAGGGGACCTATTATGGAATCTAATACCTATTTTAAACAGGCCTTGAATGTCTTAAAAACAAGCTTTTGATTGTTTTTGCTAAATAAATTAGAAATTCAGCCTCTGAGCCATGTCTTTATCTTCCCATTCTCTAACCTCATTATCTATGCAGGATTCTGAGTGGGCGGGGCTATGATAATGAGGCTCTGTGCTGATTGGCTGCCTGAACAACGCGATACACCGCTACGAAAAAATGGTGGAAGCTCCGGCCGGCGGACTTAGTTGGGGGCGTGGTTTCACGCATCGGAGGCCAACCAATGTAAATCGCATTTTTTTCACGTAACGAAAGGGAGCAGAATCTGAACGGCTCGTAGATCCACATCACACTGGACGGCTCATCCGGGCGGCTGTACAGACACTGCAGAGTTTGGTTGCTTTCCTCCTTCTCTGAGTGGCGGGCTGAGGGGAGACCACTTTATATATGTTAAAAACAAGTGAAAACGTGTTTTTCATAATAGGTCCCCTTTAAGACTGCATTTAAGATGGTTACCAGTCTTTCCATAGGTAGAAATCCAAGCAAATGTACCCCAAGGTTTTCATAGTGTATTGTTTAAAGTTTTCTGTTCTGACCCTTTGATGTTTTTTTTGGTTTATCCGTACTTGCTTATTTCTATTTATATAGGTTCACGAGGATCAGCTGGAGACTATTCAAGCTCTCTTGTGAAAGGTCAGGGTACAGCCTGGACTGGTCACGACTTCATCACAGGGCCACACAGACAAACAACCACACAGTCACATTCACTCCTATGGGCAAACTATAGGTTAACCTGACATACACATGTTTGGACTGTGAAAGAAAGCCAGAGTTCCCAGAGAAAAACCCATGCAAGCACAAGTATTGGGGAAACAGCACACAGAAAGAAACCTTCTTGCTTTAAGACAACCGTGCTAAGCACCAAGACACCATACTGGTCCTACCTGTATGTTTCCCTTTTTAAACCTCTTTAGTTTGTACTTGGGCCCAATTTTAAGGAACTACTAATTTGGGAAATTTAACATCTTTTGTGAAACTCCTTGAAGGAGCTTTATAATCCCATCCTGTGGTTTAGCTGACATCTCTTTTGTTGGGGCCATGTTTCCTGTCAGTCTGCCAGGTCCAACAGCTCTTTTTAACTGCAGACTAATTTGGGTGTTTAGACTTGTGTGGGGGATTAGTTGTAGAAAGGCAAATTACACGGTGATTCTAAAATCTTTTTTTCTCCTCTTGATCTAAATTGCAAAAATTAGATATTATTAAGTTTTTAGTTATGTTTTTCCAAAGCCGCTATGTTCAGCTGTTATTTTTTTTTCCCTAGAACGCATAGAGATGAATTAAATTGAATCTCAGTGGGCAAATTCCAGATTTATTTGCCAGAACACTGAGTCAATTTCACTTATTTTTTTTGAAAACACTCTTGCTCATACAGATAAATTAGCCACACATATCTTGCATTAGGTGCGTTAAGTCATGGATGAATTGGAGTTCAAAAGAATGAGACCACATGGTTCAGGTGTTTCAGCCATGGAAGGTGATCAAATGATGGAGTACAAACGGAAAAGGAGGTTCAAGAAAAGAAACATTAAAGTAGCAGCTATAAAGGAGAAGGTAAAGCGCGGCTCACTAGCTGAACCTGACAGAGTTCATAGATGGGTTTGCCTATGAAAAAGCCCGGGGTGTGCTTTAACTGTAAATTGAGACTTTGTTTAGGCTTTAGCTGATACTGCTTTGCTTTCACCACCTTTATTCTCATCTTACTGCTCCCAAGTAAGTTTTTATATGTCATGACACTTCCACCCCACATTTTGTCATACATGGTCTCTGGTGTTTGCTTATATCATCTATTTTACGTGTCTAATGAGCTAGTTGTTTGGATGTTGTACTATTTCATCAGCTCGTGAAGTTACCATACGTTATTCCAATGCTGATTGTGAGACTGAAGTCCATGTCATTTAGCCACAGCCGGTCAATGTGATAATGAATTCCACTGAGTAGGATTAGAGGAAGGCCAGCTGAACAGTAGCTTTTGAACACATAGTTAAAGCAGCCTACTGTGACCATGTTGCAAAAATAAATGTTGAAGCTGGGCTCGGTGTTTAATTGTTATGCTGCTGTTGTATTCTACACTGATTGGCCACTTTATTGGGTAACCCAGTCAAATACTTGTTGATAAAAATATCGAATCAACCAATCACGTGGCAGCAGTTCAAAACATTTAGGCACATAGACATGGTCAGGTCAACCTGTTGAACTTCAAACCGAGCATTGGGAAGGTAGGGTTGGTGACATGGATTGTCACTGTAACCATACTAGGGTTTACAGAGACCAGTGATGTTCTCTGGGAGAACATCCCTTGAAGAAGCCTCAAGTCAGAGGAGAATGGTTCAAGATGAAGGAAAGGCAGCAGTAACTCAAATAACCACCACTTTCAGACTAGAACAGGACACTAAGGGCCTGATTTACTAAAGGTTTGCGTGCGTAAAAACGTGTGCAAACTTGACAGCACCCGCAAACCAATGTGCGAGCTGATCTACTAACAGCGTGCAAAGAGGACTGCGCCTCTCAAATGAGCAAAATAGCACACGCTGTTCATTTAGTACTTTTGCCCTGATGAATAATCAATATGGGGCGTACCCACCAGAAAATGCTAAATACTGGGAGGGGAAGATGCAAATAGGTTAATTTACCACACGCAATGAGATTTACCAAGCCTGAAAGTAATTGCGCGTATAGTGATTGCGTCTGTATTTAATACGTTTGAAAGGCAGGTGCTAATCTGCTGCTGCTGTTATTGTGGCAAGGAGGCGACATCGCCAAAATCAAAGAATACGCAGAGAGAGAGTCTTTATTCTGCTGCATGCTATTTTCAAAATGGTTGCACAAGTTTTATTAAAGGCCACTTTTTCTTTAGTTCTTCGCCTTATATCTTGCCACCTTCTTTTAACCTCATCTGCCGTTCTTTTTGTCTTACCAACTGCATTTATTCTATCGCAGATTTTCTCCCATATTGCGTTTCTTTTGGTAATGTTTAAATTTCTTTGCTGTAGTTCATGAATGTGTTTATTTGCCTCTTCCACTAATATCTCTAACTCCAACTTGTCAAATTTCATTTTGCGCTTGCGACTATCCTGCTTCTCCTGCTTTCCATCCAGACTCTCCATGGCGCAAACCGTAAGACACGCAACACCTCATGTAAATACTGCTGTTTGCACCTGTTATCAATTGCGCAAGCATTCTTAGTTGATCACCCGCAAAACACACAACAACAGCACATGCAAACCTTTTTAGTGCACACGCAATTTAGTACTCTTTATTTAGGATCTTAGGAAATCAGGCCCTAAGAGTACAATTCACATGGGCTCACCAAAACTCAAGAGTAAAAGGTGAAAGCATGGATCATGCGTTGTATTGATGCTTCAGGTTGGTGGTGAACGTATAATGGTGTGAAGATATTTTCTTGGCACAGTCTGGGTCAAGACGATACCAGTTGAGTGTTGTTTAAATGCCACAGCCTATGTGGGTATTGCTACTGACCATTTCCATCCCTTTATGGTTTTTCCAGCAGAATAACATAGAATGCTACATATCTTAAAGCGGCACAATGTAACGTTCAGCTTTTGTTGAGTTTGGCGGCTCCTTTGGACAAAAGCGGTAGTGCTTTACCAGAAAGAACACTACGTTTCCCATGAGCACCAGCGCGTACTGCCGGAAAACTCCCGTCCCCGTCGCTGCATTTGATAATGCGCTCTGGTTTTGTTCTACGGCTCCTTTTTCCTGTCACGTTTTTTAGAGGGACTTCGTCATAAATTAGTAGTCCAACATACTTACTGACAAAATAAAAAAAACTTTATAAACTGTGAATAACTGAATGTTTTGCAGATCAGCCCTGCACAATTTTACAGTTCTCAGGAAAAATAGTAGAAATGTTCTATACATTTTCTTTGCATTGCATTCTTTCCTCTAGTGCTGTAATTCTATTCAATTGTATTATTATTTCATAAAGCTTCCTCATTGCCAATTACACAATTTTATGATCACTATTATTATTCTGTGTCTGTTGTTGATATTGTCAGTAATTTTAGAAGCCCAAGACGAATGTGAAAACATTCTAATTTTTATTATATTGAACATAGAACTCTACATTTACATTTGTATCATAACAATTCTGTCTCTTGTTTTATCCCCATAAATCCCCATCGGTCGGACATCCCTCCTCGTCTTTCAGCTCATGCCAGCGAGTGAACGCAGGTGTCGTGCCAAATAGTGATTGCCTGCCAGAATCTGAGTTCTCCCCGGAAAATTGGTCTTTTTACCTGGTAAAAATTGATTGAAGGCCAAATACAGTTAATGAAAGGTTGTTTCTACCTAAATATGATTTGATCTCATTCTTGAGCTTCATAATATAAACACTAGAGCTCACAGGATTGCTTTTAACTCTTTTACAACACAAAATAGGCATTTTCACTTGCCAAAAATTGATTGAAGGCCAAATACAGTTAATGAAAAGTTATTTCTGCCTAAATCTGACTTGATCTCATTCTTGAGCTTCATAATCTGAAAATCTGACGTTTAAACGCTATCGCTCAACGGGCTGCTGTCCGCGCTCCCGCGGCCACAAATCAGATTCTGGCACGCAATCA
Organism: Cololabis saira; assembly: GCF_033807715.1. Lineage (NCBI taxonomy): Eukaryota > Metazoa > Chordata > Actinopteri > Beloniformes > Belonidae > Cololabis > Cololabis saira. The sequence continues at coordinate 44,492,069 of NC_084587.1, forward strand.
CTTTTTGGCATGACACCGGGCCAATGTTTATTGTTGTCCGGGCATTTAGCTTCTTACTCTCCCTCTTCCTTTTTTTTTGCCTCCTCCGATAAAACTTTTATTTTCTTCTGATTTTTTGCTGCTTCGGCCATGATACCAGCTCCGCGTTTAGCTCAACACCAGCTTCTGCTGAGCTCTGCGCTCCACGCCCCGCCCATTTTCGTCTCGACTATGAATCGGGAAGGAGGGGGAAGTGACGTATGTGCCGTAAAGCAGTCAAAGCCGTAAAAAAATGTAGTTTTTTAGTGTGGCAGGGTTCCTACCATGCTCCTCAAAGTTACATAGTGCCAGTGAAGGTGACACAGACCCCTCAGATCATGACAGAGGTTCATTAAACCTGTTGGAAGTTGATGTACCATCACAATGACTCTGGAAATATTAGATTAAGGTGGAAAAGTTACATTGTGCTGCTTTAAATGATCTCAAACTGGTTTGTTGAATATGGCAATCACTTATCTGTACTCAAATACCCCCCTCGGTCATCAGATCTCAGTCCAACCGAGGACTTTTGGAATGCGGTAGAACAGTAAATCTGTGATGAATGGGCAGTTTATAAATTTAAAAACACCCATTGATACTATCATGATGTCATCATATCGTAAGTAGAAACAAGTACGTACAAGTACAAAGTAGATTATGACACCATTTTTATATTTTCCTTCCTACAAGTTATTTCACAAAGGTTTTTAGGCTACTGTACAATAACATTCAACCACACGAGACTTAACTCACCAGTCAGATTTTAATTTCATGAGTGAAAACGGGTTTCCTTAATGTCACCAATGGCTTAAATTTGCTGTGATGTGATAATGTTACAACTCTGTATCCATATTTAAACAGCAAGAAAATTCTTCACCCGAAAACAAAATGACTCAATAGCTATCATGAAAAGTAAAAAAAGCCAAAATAATGGAAGAGATCTGCTAAGTCGAATTTTCAGACTAGTTGTCTTCCACTGTGGAGTGCAATACTGTTTAAACCCCTAATATAAGACTTCCAATCTTTTAAAGACGTTTTTCTGGGGAAAAATATTCGGGTCAATATGATGGTCAATATGATTTAAAACCATGGGATTTGATCTCTCTTCATGTGCTTTTACCATTTAGGCCACGCTTACCTTTCCTTGGAAAAAACCTTGGTAAGCTTCATTTTGCCTACTTTTTCCCCTAGTTCCTTCCCCATTCCTCCTTTCTCTTATGGTATCCTGATATATTCTTTGAAAGGGACATGTTTGCGGCACATCTCAGATCAGAGCGGTATTGTAGGAATTGACTTACTTCACATCCATTACTCTTCACGACTTGGTTCATTCAACCCGGGAGGGCTCCAGGGGAAATTATCCTTTTTCTTTTTGCAAGCAGGGTTGCAGGTAGATTCAGTCTTAATTTGATTAACACAACCTTACTATTGACATTAAACAACACATTTGAGTTGATTTTAATATCTAGGAAATCATATTTTACAATGAAGATATTTTATTAAAAGAAAAAACCTATTTGAAACTCTACTTAAGCCCAGAGACCTGCATGCTTGGGGCTCTGGTACACCACTCAAATCCCTCTAGACTGTAGAAGAAAAATAAGGAGAATTTGTACTTTCGTGCATTTTCACTTTCACTTCCTGACGGAATTCGCAAATACAGGAAACAGGAAACCACTTCTGAGAGCACTGTTTCATGTCCAAGTAGCCCAATGTTTGCAAACTGACAAAGAAAGAGCCAAGCTAACTAAACAGCCAAGTTTTAACTACTGCCCTGACATGAGGTAGGGAAAAAACAGTCTCCAGTTTTACATGTTTGTATCCTTTAATCTGCAGTTAATCTGTCAGAGAACCACACTACTTTACATTCACAGGTGACAGATGAAACACCACTTACACCGCTGATCCAGGGGTTGCCATGAGTAAAATATGATAGAACATCTCCTATAGAACTATAAAGAGCAAATTGCTACAGCTTCTTCACTATAAATTATTCATAGTGGATTTATGCATAATCTAATAATCTGGGATAATATACCCCCACCTGTTCAGATGATGAAGGTTCTTATTCTGAATTCCAGTTTAATTATAAATCTCACAGCAACATACAAAGTGAAAGAGTGGGTTAAGGAGGATGAAAAAACGTGGAAAAACTCATGTCAAACTCTTGTAAACAAATGATTAACTCTCATTTACTGGGCATAATAACATGGGAGAGGAAAGTGTCGAGAGTGGCAACAGTGCATGATAGCCTACAGCAGTTACAGGGAAAATACATAATTTGCTGTCAATTATGATGGCATGAGCATGCAAGCATGTCTAAGGTACATTACTGCAATATTTGGAGTAATTTTAAACCATGGGACTGGACTCCTCGGATAATTACGTGGCATTGATCCACGAGAAAGCTTGATCAGTGCCATTCAGTTTATTGGAGCAGCCAACAGTGAGATCAAAGATGTAAATATCAAGTTAGCTGAAGGCTCCACGATTCTGTTTTCTGGAGTATTGTTGCACTCCTTTTCCTTGTTGTCTGAGCATCTCTCTGCCCAATTATGTTCGCCTATCAGTGTGAAGGCAAAGTGAGGATGCTCCAATTGCTTTCTTTGTTAACACTGAAAGAAGAAATAAAGTCACGAGCAGAGCGTGTGTAATGACCTGGAAATGTTCCTGCTGGTTTATGTAAATTCGGTTAAAGAGTTGTGATGATCTTTGTCCACTGATTTTGAATGTTTCCATTCAGTATCAACAAGTGCAAAGGAGGACTACAACATGTGAAAAAATGGAGGCTAATGATGCAGCAGCTCTGTAAACTTCGTACATACTAAGCCTGATCGTGTTGCAGGTAAGATGCACACAAAGTCTCCCTCTTCTTCTTCTGTTACAGTGTTGTTGTGATGCCATGATTTTTATTATTCCCGCTCTCGCTGCTCGTCACTTCCAGAAGGGGGAGTCCCGGGGCAGTCACTAGCTTGGTTCAGCGTGGATTGCTTATACATGCCGAACTAACTCGAAGAAGGACCGCATTATCTCGCACTAAAAGCTCAATCTCAAGAGCTTCAGTTCTACTGTATATAAGGTGTATACATGGCTTTTAAAAATTCAAAATCGGTTGTATTAAGGCAGCAATTTGACTTTCTGTTAGTGCATGTAAACGTATTGACTGACACAAAGGCCTACACATATGAAGCCATAGTGAGCAATCTGAGTAGGGAAGTGAGAGGACCTCAGTGGAGAACACCACCTTTCCACTATGCAATGGTCCTCCTAAGATGCTTCTGAGCCCAGAAATGTTGACTCTGACACTGGACATGGTTAAATGTCTAGTGTCCATGGTTAAATGGCCAAACTAACCCACCACATCAAGCAAGGCAAAGGAATGGATCCAGTTTTCTGTTTGGCAGAACAACTCAGCAGATACATGTGTTCCTAATATGGGCTGCATTGGGTACTTTATGCTCAGTTATAGCATAGTCAAGGGTTGTATGAGTCGGATCTGGCTCACAGGTCATGAGTTGGACCTAAGGATTCAAGGTTTCAAGGAAACTTTATTGTTGAGGTGGAACAAAATTGCGTACGCACGGTCCCAGGCATTTAAACGTTTTAACAATTGATAAAATAATATGATGTCACAACTCGATGTATGTGTTAGTTCTGTTTTCTGTGTGATCTTGTATTGACTTATGGTTTAGTCTGTCTCCTTGATTGTCTGCTCCCGCTATCATTACTTTCACCTGTTCTGTGTGTGTACATATAGTCCCTGTATTTCCCCTTGTTTGTAGCCAGTTTGTCCTTTTGTCCCAGTGCGTTTACTTGTAGCCATTATCACTCTTTAGTAGTTTTCTAGTTTCCTGGTTTTGACCCCTGCCTGTGTACTAGCTGACCTCGCTTTTTGCCTTGATTAGTCTGTTTAGTTTGCCTCGCTGATTATCTTACGGTGTACCGACCTCGCCGCTGCCTGATCCTTATCCGTTTTGTTTGCTCTCACTGATGGATTACCTGTGCACCGAACCTTTTTTTTCCAGTAAAAACTGTTACCTTGCCTAACGCTTTGTTTGAGTCGTGCTATTGGGTCAGTAATTAATTGTAAAAGAGTGCAACAACCGGACATGTTAACGTTTTAGCAAGTAATAAAATAATAGAAATAAGAAAAAGAAGAAAAGTCACATGTCTGGTAGACATGTGATTGCACTTTCACTGTATGGCCTGACATATGTCTCGCTAGAAATGTACCTACAGGTTGGGCCAGACCACAACAAATATGATTGCCCCACTCGACAGTATCGTATTTCCATCAACATGTTTTCCAAGTCCTTTTCATTGTTTTCAAGACCATGTAGATTGTCGTAAACTCACATAAGATATACTTGATTTGTTCATCTCAGCTATATGAAGAAAGACTAGGGTCTGGATGCAATCTGTAGGGACCTGGAACTCCATCCTTTACTGTAAATATGGGGCTTCTACTATATGGCACAGCATGCCCAGGTATGTTACTGTCATGTCTCTGTTTGTTTCCCAGTTATTCCGTTGTTTTGTCCTTTACTCATTATGCTAGCTGTGTTTCCAGGAGAATGGGTGTGTCCACTGAGCTTGGCTGAGTACTCACACCTGCAGCTGATCTGGGCTCAGCTTTTATTACTGGGTCCAGGATGTCATCGGTTTCCAGATGATTCTGTTTCCTGTGAGGTTCAGTACCTGTGGCGAATCTAGTTCCTATTAAACGTGATTCTTGAAGATTTCAGTGTGGATTCCAGTGGTCTGGAATGCCTGTCCTGCCGCTACCCATTACGTGTTTTGGATTTAAAAATAAGGGACATTTTCTGCCACCCGCTGTCCCACCAACCCAACCGAGATCCAGTATTCCTTACATTTTAAAACAGGTTTATAAGAAATCTAAAATAACTACCTATCAACCACTTGCAAACTACAATTAAAGCTGCAAGCAGCGATGAACGGGCCCTCGCACCCTTGTGCACGTTCAGGCATGCTGCAGTGGAAGCGCTTGTATGACTTGCATGTACTGTAGATGTCTTGAGGCCTGCACATTTAGTGGATGACACCACCCATGACTCTCTATATCAAACCATTCAAAAGTTATGGCAAAAAGTAGGAACTATCAAATATCGACCAATTAGAAGAAGGGACAGGGCTAATTTGCACCAATTAAGGTGAAGGAGTCAAACCCGAGTCAGATGACACCACCCACGACTCTTTATGTCAAACCATTCAAAAGTCATTGCAGAGGGCTAATTCAGGCCAATGAAGGTCAAGTACTAAATACCGAGTCCGACGACACCACCCACATGTCTTTATCACAACCGTTCAAAAGTTATGGCAGAGAATAGGGGCTATCAAATATCGACCAATCAGAAGAAGGGGCGGGGCTAATTTGCACCAATTATGTTCAAGGACTCAAAGCCGAGTCCGATGACACCACCCACGACTCTTTATGTCAAACCATTCAAAAGTTATTGCAGAAATATGGACCGATCAGATGAAGGGTGGGCGTGCTTTTTTGGCGTCTACCGTCACCACGGTAGCACTTTTGACTGAGAAAAGCAATGTGCATCGTCGCAGGATCGAGATGCACATTTTGATGTATAACACACCTGGGTGCACGTTACGGTTCGGGCTGCATTAACGGCCAAAGAAATGGCATAAATTGCGCCAAAATTGCACGATTAATTCAAAATGGCCGACTTCCTGTTCAGTTTCGGCCATGGCGCCAAGAGACTTTTCTTTAAGTTACGACATGATACAGGTGTGTACCGATTTCCGTGCATGTACGTCAAACCGTATTGTGGGGCTTGAGGCACAAAGTTTTCTAGGGGGGGCTGTTAAGCCATTAGGCCACGCCCATTAATTATTAATTAATTAATTAGCACGTGGAAGGATCACATTTATCCAGCCAGATCCTCCCCACCCCATCTGGCACCCCGGCTGGCCATAGGAGGCATGTATAGCCCAGGACTGCTGCATGTTTTTGTGAGGGTAGCTCACATTAGCTACCCAAGGGAACACGGGGAGAACATGCAAACTCCACACAGACTCCACACCTTTTCTTTTAATTTGTCATTTTCACTCATGTGGCTCTCTTGCACTGACTGACTGATTATACAGACGCATGTTTCTGTGCCTCCAGCCAAAAGAAACGTAGCCTCTTTCTGGAATTCATCTGTTGTGTCAAGTTGTTTCGGGCTCCTATCCTGGTTGGTCAATACAGTTACCCTAACAATTTGAGAGTGGTGATCATGCGTTTTCAGTCTACCGTGGAGCTCTGCTTGCTCCACAGTCTGCAGCAAGATCCTCGTTGCTGCATGCTGCAGTGCTGAAGAAAAGAACTTGCAGCACCATCAAGCATTTGATAGTGTAATTAAGTAAATAAAAACACGTTTAAACACCTGCTATTACGTAGGACCTGTACGTAGGCTGCACGTGCTGCTACATTAAGGCAGGAGTAAATCTTCAGTCCACACCATCTTTGAAGACCAGTTCTGGAACGAAGAAAACTGCAGATGTGGGTTAGAGTTTGGGCCAATAACATTCTTGTTTAAAGTAAATAGAAAGATTGCGGAAACCTGAAACACCTACACACAAATCTTGTATTATTAACTAGTTTCACTTTGTAATCAATAGTCTCTATTCAAAACAAAATGAATGCCTTTTGTGTTTATTATTGCCGCTGTATTCTGAGGGATTTGGGCTGATTCTCCCATGCTGGCTCAGAGATACAAGACTTATTTCATATTGATTTTTCCTTTCAAATCAAATGTAATGATGAGTGTAAGAAAGCAGATGGCCCATAATCGCTGTGTAAATGAGTTGGACAACAGAGTTATCAAGCTCGATAATGGAAAGGCAGAAAATGGCAATTAAAAGTGTGAAAAATAAATGTGAGTCTTTTACAAAGGAAATAAATATATGTGTAAATAACTGTAGAAGGAGGTGGCATGTTTCTGTTTAGAGCTGTAGAAAAGTCACTTTATTTTTGAGACAGATAAAGTAGAACGGGACATGAATAATGGATGAGGGATGGGTGGAAGAAACAGAAGGATGATAGAAGAAAAGATTAATGAATTTCCAGTGTACATCAAATCTGAGTCCAGGCAGAGATTAAATAATTTCCAAATGTTCATCTAGACAAAAACCCATCTTACCTCATGTTTTGCATTTAAATACACGTAAATGCACTCAACACAAGGATACATTTACCTGAGAAGGCCTGCAGATGAGAGCGCCATAATCACGGAAAAGAAAGTAAAGAATGCCAAAAGTCAAGCTGTTGCTCCCAATGATGCTTCCTCAGAAGTGCACGTGGGATGCGTTTGTACTGGACAAGACTGCCCCTGGGTAACTTGTGGGTGATACAAAAAACACCAGTACTTAAACAACATGTGTTCCAGGATTAAGAGCTATATGTGCATAGAGCTTATAGAATCAGAGCGCTGGTTCTGAAGCAGTTCATGCACTCTGACACACATCTGTTGGCTTGTCAGTACAATAACAATCATGGCTCAGCCTTTTGTTGTTGTGTGAAGATCAAATTATCTCACTGTTGTTTGTGAGATTACATAGTGGTGTATTCTGACATATGTATACCTAAAAAGAAAGAAGGATTAAAACCGTGGAGTCATTCTTCTCCCCATAATGCTCCTGTAACAAAGAGGACCCCTATAATTCCCAAAACACTGACTCCCAAGGGACAGTTCAACAAAATGGGGAAACTAGAGAGGAACCAGACCTTGACATTACCTGATAACTGAGCTAAACCATTTCATAAATTTAGTCTCAAAAGAGAATTTGAAATGAAAATGCTTAAGATAGTATTTTATATCGTAGCCCTTTGGAGAAAAATGGTTGATGCAGAAGACTGCCCTTACTAACTCTATTTGCTTTTTCATAGAGGAGACTTATGCATTTTCTTTCAAAATATACCTGTAATAACAAAGTATTCAAAGCTATTTCTTATAAAAAAAATATTTCTATGTGCTTGGAAGCATATATTTGGGTTTCTGAGGGGGCTGTTAACACAACGAGGAAGAATCTGTCAGCTATTCAGATGTGCAACATTCATTGATTTTACAGACTCAACAACTCTCCCCATCTTTATCTCCCCCCACAGCTTCACATCACACTGAGTTTATCGAACATCCTGAAGTAGGTAGCAGACCGCAGTCACACCAATATCAAAAGATGCAGATCTTGTAGAAGTGGAGCAGTAAGGCTGAGGCTAAGAGCACCTCACTCCGCCCCCCTAAAACCTGCCGCTGTCATGAGTCTCCCGGCTCCAGTAATTGGGTATTATTCCACCACACTCTGCCTGCTGCCACACCCCCCTCACAATCACTGCCACCTGCATCTTGTCACCAGCTGCTCTGTATGTGGGTATGTAAGGCACACGTCTCCAGACATTCAGTTTCAGTTCGTCTGCGATTCAGCATGTTGCTGTTCGTTGGCTTCCCTCAAATGATCCCAATGCTTGATCCAGCCTGTTTGACCTGACCCGTTTGACCCGGAAACTACTGCTCACCTGTCAGCTCCAGCCTGTGCTGGTGTGTGCCACTGCTCGCTCCACTCAGACTCTCACTCTCCCCATCCACTTTCCCCTTAGTCGATAAAGAACCTTCTGGGTTTCATGTACGCATCTGGTTCTCCTGTCTCATATTTGACAGGTGCATAAAAATAGGTCAGCCCCAGCTGACCCTGTCTTTACAGCTGTGCTCACAGCAGCTATTTTGAAGGAGTGGCGTCAAAAACATAATTTCACTCCACTATATAAGTCCCGATACAGGGATGAAATGCAGGTCACGTGTGGTCCCGTCGTATGAAGACAGCCCAAAGTTTGGGTTGAAAGTGGGCAGGTCCAAGAAATCAGCAGGATTCCTGCAGAAATCCCTGGTGGGGCCCGAGCAGGCAAAACTACTTTAGGCTCTGTGTGCGTAAAAAACACACAGGGCCTATGTGGGTTTTTCTGTGGTCAAGTCCAACAGAGGGTTGACCACAAAAACCATATGGTTGCCTGAACTACTAAAGGTGTGGGCCTGAGTGAGCTCATACCATGAGGCTTTTTTTATGCGCAAACCCCACTTTGGGTCATCCGCATGGGGAAAAAATTGTAAAGCCCACATCTATGGAGCCAAATCAAGGCCAAAAGTTTTGCTAATTTGAAAATAAAATTTGAACCTGAAAATTCTTTTTTACAGTTTCAATTTAATTTGTTTCAGTATCAGATCTTTTTTTCAGTTTCAAATCTTTTTATTTCAGTTTCAGAAGGCAACATGACTGAGGAACGTCCCCCTCCTTCTCTGTTCTGCTGTCACTCATGATGCCACGCCCCTCTCAGTTGATGCCACGCCCCCCACGCCAGATTGGGGCCAAAAGTCTGAACCTGAAAAAAGAATTTGAAACTGAAAAAAAATAAATTTGAAACTGAAAAAAAAAGGAGTGAAACTGAAAAAAAAGATGTGAAACTGAAAAAAAAAGATTTGAAACTGAAAAAAAGATTTGATACTGAAAAAAATAAAATTGAAACTGTAAAAAATAATTTTCAGGTTCAAATTTTATTTTCAAATTAGCAAAACTTTTGGCCTTGATTTGGCTCCATACACATCTACCCATGAGGGAGTGGCCAAGTTGATGAGTTGATGTAAAAAGGCTGATCTTTGCTGCCCAGAACTATGGACAGACTCAGGACTGGTCCTGGGTGTACCCAAGTGTACCTCTGGCTTTATCTGAAAGAGAGCTGGGATGGCCACCAGCAGATCCTTGTGACTCTAAAAAAGAATTTAAGTGAGTATTAGCGTTCAGTTATTCTGCTCCTCACCGGTGGAACAAACTTCCTGTAGACCTGAGGTCTGCTCCAACTGTCAGCTCCTTTAAATCAGGGTTAAAAACATTACTGTTTACTGAAGCGTACTCCTAAATTAAACTTACCTGCTGTATTCTACTGCCCTTATTTTTAACAGCTTGTGCTTTTTATTATTTTACTTTTAATTTTTTCAATCTTATTTGTTATTTACTGTCTAATTATGTCTTGCTGCTTTTAATGTCAATGTAAAGCACTTTGAATTACCTTGTGTTGAATTGTGCTATATAAATAAATTTGCCTTGCCTTGCCTTGCCTTAACAATGGATGGATGGATGGATGGATGATGGATGGATGGATGGATGGATGGATGGATGGATGGATGGATGGATGGATGGATGGATGGATGGATGGATGGATGGATGGATGGATGGATGGATGTCCATTAAAAAAATATAACTACTTGTAAACCAACAGGTACAGATAATTGATCATTGAAACTCTTTGACAAGTCAAATGAAAGTTATTTCTAATAACATTTCAAGTAGCCAAAACTGAATAACAGAAGTTCAACTCGCCACACTTTTAAAATAATAAATGCATATATCTTTAATGGATGAAT